>NC_133202.1:25589491-25611991 GCF_958299795.1 Porites lutea
AAGTGGAAAACAATTTTTGCCAGTGATACCTTTAAACACCGAATGACATAACGATACTATATTCAGTATATTCGTCTCTAGTTTGAACCAAAATTTGGATCCGTTTCTAATATGTAGAGTCAGTATACTGTGCTAACATTATGGATAGCTCCTCAGAGAAATGTTCTACAGTTGGTAAAGGATTTAATGGAGCCGAAACCAATTGTGGAATTGCACACATTTTAGGCATCCTACTGATGAAAAGTTACTGCTTTTACTCCGTAGATAACTTTACACGCATCAGCAATTATTTGCGGTCTATTCCCTTCTCTTCAGAATTTGCTAAGTTTACTTTTCTATTGAAGACTACAAGTTGTTTGTCAGTATACGTAAGTTTAAGGGGCACAACTAGTTTACCTAGACATACCCCTCGCCTCTCCTTCCTATTTACCATGTGATTTAATTTAAGTGTTCTAATTTTGTGCTTTTACATTCTTTGTAAATTTATTAGTTACTTAATTTTTAACCTTACATGTATATTTAATTCTATATTTCCATTTGCTAATGCTTGCAGAAACAAATAAAAGATGAAATTTGCTAAGTTTTATCATCCAGTCTCACCTTTGATAGAAGCAGGCAGCTCATCAATAAAGAAGTGAATATCATCTGGATTAGCATCTTTTAGATGGATGGATACACAGGGTAGGTTCCAGCGAAGGGATGCATGTATTGTAATCTGCTTATAGTAACTGACGTATTGGTAACATTCATTGAACTCTGAGCCGTAATGTCAAACTGAAACAGATTAAGACCAGTTTTATTTTTTCCACCAGAACCCATAGCCAGTAGACTATGAGATTCAGATAATCCTAATTTTACTAAGAGTTGCTGATCCATAGTCTAAAGAACCCTTGCACAGAGGCGAGCGCCACACGAGAGTGACTGATGACAAAGCGCAAGGGACCACGGGAAGGAGAAAAACGGAGGTCCGTTTTTTCTTTCCCGCCTTTCTTTGCGCACAAATTTTCGTCGAGAGAGAGACGTTTGGTACGAGGCAGAAAGGGAACCTGTGACAGGGCCTACACCAGGTTACGCCCACAAAGAAAACAGAGACAATCGAGATATAGCCTAGGAAAATAAAATGAAGGCACAAAACAAGGATAAGTTACACAGGTTCGTACCGATGTAAACTCATATTTTAAAGAAGCCTTTTACAATTAAAATGATATACAATACGAGGATATGAAAATGTGCGAAAACAGGAGCCCATCTCTAGGCTTCTGTAAAAAATGACTTTAACTACATTTCAGAGAGCTAAAAGGGGCTCTAAACGACGAGGTTTTGACGTTTTTAACTCTCTTAGATCTATTTTATCATGAGAGAATGAGCTAATTTTATGGCATTAATATTTTAGCGCATTATTTTGTATTGATTTTAAATGTTTGAAGAAATAGATGAAATGACGGGAAATGTCTTCGGGAACCCCGAGGACCGGCAGATTATGATGGTACAGGTGTGGTTAATGGAACAAGATTTTTCTTCGAACTTTTCTAATCAAAGAACATTGTTTTATCTAGTTTTTCTTTGGCCTTTTTGATTAAACTGTAATCATGGGGATATGCTTGAAAAAGAACCTCGTTCCCAGGGTTCCCTTCTTGCTTGAAAGGTTCTTCAATGGTCTTGTCCCCTGCAAATGATGACGGCACAAGTGGGACTTATTTTCACTTTTTTTTGTAAATATTTTCCTACTACCGTAAATCTTCTATCAAGCCCTCCCCCCCTCCCCCCCTTCCCAAATACGCCTCCTTTTCAGGAAAAGGAGATTAGTAATACCGCCATTCTTTTAAGCTCGTCTCCTCTACCTTCGCCCTTGTCATTGTTCTGTAAAACTTCATTTGGAGGATCCGGGATTATTTGTTCACGCGTTAGAAGTTCTGATTTGTACTCAGTGATCCTCGGCTGCATAACCTCCAACTTCTTGTACTTGTGTTTTCCACTTTGCATTCTAGTTCTTCCGGTGGACTGGTACCATCTCATGTAAACCCCCTCGTCTCTATTAAGCCCCCCAAAAATGTATTTGAAATAAGTTTGCCCGGGGGGGGGGAGTTTAATAGTGGATTTACGGTATGATTATTTTCAGACCAGCGCTTGAATATTTCTTAGGTTAAGTTAACGTGCATGAGTTTTGTTTCATTTAATTTTCCCTCAGTGCACGATTTTTTTTTGTACTTTGCCCCCCCCCCCTCTCTACCATGAAGTTTTCTAATGGTCCGTCCCTAAACTGAGTGTATTGATTGACTGATTCATTTTGTCAGCATCTGTTTGTGCTTGCAAATTTTGTTTGATACCGAGGGTGTTAAAAAACTTGTTACAACTCGATCAGGGTAGTTATTAGATTGTGTACAGACTAGAGGACATTTATTTTCCGGTAGAATTGAAAATGCTATTCTCTATTGCCACTGCTAATGTCATCAATGTAAACCTCTGAAACCGATTAAACAAAGATGTCCTGCGTAGAAACCTGTGTAGGTAATCGGTGTAGGCGATTAAAACGAATTTATGAAAACCCCTTTTTTGCGCTCCTAACATGACGATCATTACAGTTCGTTGTTATTATTAATATAATTAATCATGATAACTTTAGGCAAGTTTACCGATCTCAGCGTAAAACTTTTTCAAGAGTTAGGAAAATTTTAGTTTATGGACTTTATGTAAAATCGTCTCTGAACTTTTTTGTCGTCACGTAAGCCGCTATGAAGTGCATTTTCAAAATAAGACATTTACCGAAGTTTATCTAAGCGGTTATAAACTCGCTCCGAGCCCAATTTACTTTTGAGCACTGATGGTTCATAATTTAATTGGTCAGCATAGTAAATAAATGAGGTTGTAAGCTTACTACTTACTTCAATATATCCTACTTTGCTGACGCGAAACTTGAATTCGTTCTTCCACGGATACAAATGATGAAGTTCCACTGATCCAGGTTCTAAGTCATCTTTACCTGTCCACGATACGTTTCCTGATACTTCACAAATCGTAGTTTGTAAAAACTCCATTTTATTACCGTGAAGCTTGAGCGTCCTAAAACCAGTCATTGAGAACCGGAAGAGGAAGCGAAACAGGAACAGAAAACGAAAGATTGGAAAGGGGATTTTCCTCAGAAAGACGAAATATATCAGGTTGCAAGAACAAGACGATAGTCCACCCTCTCTTTTTATAAAGCAAAGTAGTGAGCTTATCATATCATATCCTAACATATATCATATCATATCTCTTGTATCATATCAGGGCAACCTTTGATATTTCTTCTTTTTCAATTCTTATTCCATGAGACCAGGGAATGCCACAAATTGTGCTAACATAATTTGTAATATCTGTAATTAAGCGTTAATTGCAAAGAGCAACAAAAAGCAAGCAATTCACGTCGAAAAATGCATTAGCTGCTTAAAAGGTATACTGCAATTTTTAAAATCAAGTGCAGAAGGAGAAATTAAAAAAAACCCTGACTTGTTTATTTTGGCTTCCCCTGAATGCGAAACGCAATAAATTTAAAGACTGCTTTATTTGCCGTAAGGTATATGACGATAAAAGAAAACTCACTTAAAAACTTTCCCCATTTTTAAAATGAGGGAAAAATTCTGGTAAGAACATTACTGAACTACATAAGTAGGACGCCAAGTCTTAGGTGATTGGACAAACAATGCTTTCCGGGTGTTTTCAGAGTTTCCAGGGAATCAGGTATTTTCCACACCACATGAATGGCTTATGATCGATGACAGGGATGTCCAAGTTGAAAAAAAAAATTGAAATGTAACTGCTGAATGTACAGGATATCCTTACACACTTTGTCCACCGACTAAACGTACCGTCACTGGCCCAAATCCAGGTCATTTAAGGTGGCTCGACTGGATTTTTTGGGGTTGATACCTCCCAAGTTTGAGCATTAACTATGTCGGCATGAGTAAAGATATGGAAAAAAGGTTACCACAACTGTATTATATAAAAATAAGTGATTAATGAGGACGCTCGCTTGTAAGCACAAAATCTGGGGGGAAAATTGGCTATATTTGAGGCCCTATTTACTAGTAAAAGCCTTCCCTGTTTTCAATGTTCTTAAAACTTGCAGGGAATATTTCTTGACGATTGGTCTCGAGATTGTCGAATTTATAAAAAAATTTATCAAGCGGTTTTTGGAAAAATGCGAAATTTTTAGGCATGGACCTAATTACCTCCAAAAATTGTATCAAAAGCGGCTGAATGCAGGTTAATAAAATCCTTCTTACTCGCAATCGCCCAGAGCAATTCCCCTCTTTTTTAATGCAGTTTTCAATGGAATTAAACCACTGTGAGATGAAGCCGCGTTCCCAAAGCTTATCATTTTCTTAAAATATTGGCGAATTGTGCGGCTAGCATGCTACTTCACTGTTTTTATGATTCTTAAAACTGCATTTCAAAATATTTCGAAAACGCTCTCATAGAATTTCTTCAAACTTTGCCATAATGGAGGCAATTATGGCAGGTACATACTCCCTTAAGCGATTTCTTCAAAAAACTCCTGGTACAGAGAAACACAAAGATAAATGAAAAACGTAATGGCGTCATTACGTTGCCATGGCGACTCCGATTGCAATAAAACCTTTTTTCCATGTCTTTACTCATGCCGACATAGTTAATGCTCAAACTTGGGAGGTATCCCCCTAAAAAAATCCAGTCGAGCCACCTTAAATGGACGATATTATACGGCCGCTTAGCGGTAAGTAATTTCGTTATCTGTGAGTCTAAGCGGCCGTGTGATGTTCTATTTAATATCATCTCCTGATATAAACACCAAAAAAAATATCAAGCCTTTTCAATTTAAGAATTCCGGTATAAAAGGCGCGATTTATTCTGTAGCCAAAGCAACGGTAATCTCTCATGTGAGGGTTTCTTGTTATCGCGCGAAAGCTCACCTGGTATTTCTTTGTTGTTTACATAATATATTTATCATAACCAAAGTTATAACCAAAGTTAAATAACCAAAGGGAATTTGTTACACTGCGCATACGCATGTTGTATCCATTCTCGATCCCAGAGTCCCCTGCATGCCTACGCTTGTCTCCATGGGTCTGCTCTTGAAAGGCCGATTAGTGCTAATCCAGGATTACAATTTTCAGTGGCACGTTTTTGTATTTTACCTTCCTAAGTATTGCTGTATCTCGGAGTAAAGACTTATCAGTATGTTGTAAGCTCCAGTTGCATGCTCGTACACAAGAAATTAGTCTAATCCTAGGTCAAACTTAACCATCCTTCGAGGAATCCGGACCTGGTAGTTATGTGCAGCAGAGCACCTGGGTCTAGAATTTGTTTTGTCGAGCAGCCTCAACTTCATTTTCACCAATGAAAACAAAAAATGGTGAACATGAAAATGTTGTGAAGCAGCTTAAACAAGTTCAAACTTTTCACCACATATCACAATCATGTTGTGAGAGGCAGACAGTTAAAAACCGAATCACATCAGGCCGGCTCTCACATGTACAACACCTGGAGTCTGTTTCTTAAAACGTCCGAAAACATTTTGAAGTACACAAACTTCATTAACAGAAATGTGATTTTAAATTTTTACAAGATAGATATTAATTTACTTTTCACAAAAACTCTCAACGATCGGCCATTCGTCCCAGCTGCGCCAGTCAAATTTCACTCGACTTGAAAGAGATATATATGAAATCTTCAAACTAAAGTTATCAAGCGGCCTATTTAATGCCATAAAAAAACAATTCCTTCACAAAGACGACAAATAGGTAACTTTTTTACGATGAAATTGTACAGTTTTTACATTTAAGTTGTATTCTTCACTACCGACAACTACTCGATTACTCCCTTAACAACAAATACCTAACCACTTATGAAAATTTTACTCTTCACTACATATACCTAGCTATCAAAAATGTTAAATGTATTTTTTTCCTCACCAATTCCTCGCTACTGGTCACTCTGTGTAATTTATTCTTTTGTTACAAAAAAATCGACTTCTATGCATAAAAACTGCGTTCTAGAAAATACACGTGTAACTAACAAGAACGTTAACGTTAACGTTATTTGTCTGTGAAGCACAAAGACACAAAATTGATAACAATAAAAATTCTCTACTAAAAATACCTAATTATCATAAAAATTGATTGGTGATTGATGTCATCTCATAAGTGGATGGAGAATGTTCATCCGGGTGAACGTATTACTCTCATTGACTCGGACGATGACTAAAGCACCGGTAGTCAAAACGTCAGTCACTATAAACAACCACAGTCCAATTTATAGACTACGCTCACCCAGACGATCTTGCGTCACCTACTTACAAATTAATTTTTCACTGAATGTGCTTACTATAAGTTTATTGTACATGTATACTTTAAAACAAATACCTCATTGCTTCGTAATACTATGTAAATTGGAAATTTAACTGCTAACATTTGTCTGCTACAAATATCTAATATAAATTGTATTCTCTACTATATATAATTACCTCAACGTAATACCGTGTTTTTTAGCACTAGCTCTTTACTAGCAATACCTGACTTCCGTAAAAATTCATTTCTCAATACAAATCGTCAAGTTCCTAATTGCATTCTTCACTACAACAGACTAAGAGCTATGTAAGCGCTCGCGAATATAGTCCCCGTTATCAGGCTATTACAACCGGAATTATTGAAACCTAATTCATGTCCAAACATTCAGCAAAAAAAGTTCAGGGAAAACTGTTGCTTTTTTTCCTATTATTTTTTGGCAGAGAGTTCTTACAAATTGCGAATAATCAATCCCATTGCATGCCGTTGATTTTACAGTTAAGTAGTTGCATTTATTCCTTTAGTTCATCGATTATTTCCTGCATGGATGGTCTCGCCCCAGGCTCTCTCTGCAGGCATCGCCGTACCAGGCCACGAAACGAGCCATTTGTTACAAGCACACTTGTTCTTCACGCTTTCGAGGATCTGGAAGTTGCCGGATACACATTTCACAAAGAAGAGCACCAAAGCTGTAAACATCAACCTAACAACGACACATCATTTGAATAAGATAATATTCTTTCCCTGGGATGTCTGTAGCATACTACGGTTAAAGTCCAGAGAGGCTTGATTTTCATTGCAGCTGAGCTGAATCAGCTGAGACAAGCCAGAAAATTTACGTTACGGATAAACAGTGAGTTCCAGTTAGAGATATGATAGAATTTCGAACAGAATAAGCGTTCTTACGCAGTAATTTGTCCAAACTTGATCACAGAACACATAGAGAATACTTCATGGAAAGTGCAGGCGTACGGTATTGATGCCCGAGTTGTTGACGTATCAGAAATCGAACGAGTGAGCGCAGCGAACGAGTAAGATTTCTGATACAAAAACGAGTGCGTAAATACCTTACAAAGCACTTTCCATGTGGTATTGTGTTTATTAAATACATACTGAGACATTCATCATTTTGGCGGCCTTTTTACTTTAAATCTTTCAAAAATGCTAAAGTTTGCCGCTACATACTTACCGCAAAATGACAACGAAAACGAAGTATCAGCTTTTTAGTAAAAACATTTGTTAAAAACATAAATGACGGTGAGGATATGAGGTAATCCAAGAACAATAAGTAATCTTAACTGTTTGTTCTCAATGCACAATTGAAAATGAGTGAATTTAAGAAAAATGGCCGCTTTCAATATAAGCTTAAGCTTAAATGAATGGCAAAGTAGCTCCGACAAAAAGCACAACAAAAGCTTACGTCTCGTTCTGTTTGTCCCTTTCTGCTGTTGTTTCGCAGGCTCTCTACCGTTTTCTTTATCGACAGTGAAACAAACGAAACTATTCCACTCCATTTCCGAAATGTTTTTCACTTTTTTAGCGAGAAAAACTCTTTGAGTAAAACTTTTCTCGTTGTATGTGTGCGAAGCGACGCTGCAAGCTGCAATAAAAGGCGGGAATTTTGGCGCGAAACTCGCACACCTCTGTGACTTCTGATTGAACGTATTATTTTTCTCACACGTGAAAAAACATCGTTCGCGATTCTGATTGGACGTATCGTTTTTTTCACGTGTGAAAACCATCGTTCGCTCCTCTGATTGGCTAGAACTAATTTGCGTACGGAAATTTACGACATAGCTTTTTGGTGAGTATTTCGAGCGTCGATAAAACCCGGAACATGGGACATTCCGGAACATGCCGGAACATTCCGGAACATGAAAAAATAAAAATAATTTTCATGAAAAAAAATATATAATAAAATAATAATAATAAAGTAATTTTTGTAAAAATTAATGATAACGTAAAATAACAAAAAAAAAAACGAAAAATAATGAAATAATCAAGAAAAAGAAACTGGTATCCTCTCTGAGTATGAGAAAACAATATTTTGTCGCAACAAATTAAAATTTGTTGGGCGAGTGAGGGTTCATGCAAATGACAGTAATAAGTGAAGGCTTGCTTCTAAATTCAATATATATCAAAATGGGTCGCGAGGAGGGGGGTTTTCAAGCTTTCTTCACATAGCCACCTCTTGTAATTGTTTGCCATAAGTTAATCATTTGGCGGTTAACCATTTACGGTTCTGCAATGGTCTGAAATGTCGGTGCAGTATTTCATGTCAAGCCAAGTCGGTAAGTAGCTCATTTCAAGCCGACATATAGTCTCCTTATACATAATATATAGATTTAGCCAGGGCTAAAAGCGAAGCTCCAATTTTAATAAATTTATAATTTAAATCAAACAATAAACTTTTAATCGACAAATCATTTAACTTAAGGGCACATTCATGTGACTTTTGAGGGAAAGGCTAAGTTATTTTAGAGTGAAACATCTTACATCGAATTGATAACCTTATATGTACACCCAAAAAATAGCAAACATCTTCGATCACATTCAAGATCACAGTAGATTAGGCCTCGAAAACAAATTCTAGGAAAACAAATCACGCCAAATTTTTTTGCGTTCGACAGGTTTACTTTACAAATTCTTGCCAACAAATCTGGGGGTGTTTAAACCAACCTTTTATAATTTTTATACACCACATTTGAGGTGAAACAGTACTATTTATCGTACAGAGCTCGGACAGAATGCGGTATTTCACAATTTTTCAAGACAAATTGCACTCAGTCAATATTCAGGACGAGCAAACCGTTCAAAAATTTCAGAAAATTTCCAAAATCACCCATACGGCGAGCTGGTTCTCGTTTCTATAGTGCGAGCTGTCAGTGTGGTCGAATGTTTGAATGAACTTTAACAGAGTTACGCTTCAACATAATAGCGAATTTATTATTATTTGTTTTGTTATTTAATGGTTTCAGTTATAACGATGTGTAATCTTATAAAGCGTTTGATACGCGCGACATTTTTGAGTACTCCTGCAAGCGATGGTCATGAACGATGAAAACAAACGGCACGGACAAGCGATTAAAATTGCAAGAGAGACTACTAACAATCAAAAAAAGAGATATAATTCCGTGAAACATTTACAGAGACAACAATTTTCATTCACGAAGACAAGTATTAAAGTGTCTCTAAAAATCCTGAGTCTTTAAGCGTAAAGCTTAAGTTTATGTTTTAGCCGGTTTCCCGGCGCGGTGTTTACTGTTTTTGAAGGTGAACTCCTCGAAGCAAGAAAATCGCTCAAAGTTTTCTTTCTACAGCCAAATTTATAACTAAATATTCTTCGGAACGTTTTCTTTCTATTTGTGGTGAGCAAATATATCTGAAGGCTTTTTAAAGTTCTGTAAGCTTATATCAAACCTGATACTAGGTCAGATCATTGACTCAAATCCTGCAAACGTGCATAAACTTGCCGCATAAACTGTCAGCGTGAACTGTGCAAGACTTCATGAAACACAAACATCAAATACAATAATTACTTAGGCTTACGTACCATTCGAGATTCAGTTCCTGGAAGCTAGCAAGGGAGGCCACAGTTGCTTGAGACTTTTAAACCCTCTTACGCATAAAAGCAAGGTGAAAAACGAAAACTATGCCCTCCGAAATCGAATTACCGAATTTTGACAAGCGACGCATTTCTCAACCAAAACCCAGTAAACAAACCAGCCATGAATAACAGAAGACTCTTGATAGCAGCTGTATTTCATTTTGTACCTCCAGAGGAAAAAGACAGTTAAAAACATCACAAGTTGACACAAAACTCTGTCAGCTTCAGCTGTCAAAGTAAACTACTTTCAAGATGCTGAATAATACACCCTATGCAGAACGAAAAGAGACTGGGAGCGATCAACTTGAAAACGAGGCTAGTTGGGCCTGGTAAATAAGAATGGCCGCCTGATGCTGATGTGAAGGGCGCCAGTTTTTGAAAATGTCGCAAAATTGTTGTGTTCCAAACTGTACCAAAAAGAAATACAGAACCGAAAACGGGGAGTAAATTTCTTACTTGAAGTTTCCAGACGACGTTATCCTCAAAAAACTTTGGCTCCATGCCATTCGTCGAGACGAAGGAAAAGCGTTTAGAGTCAACCAAAACACGAAGATCTGTTCTCGTCATTTTAAGCCCGAGGACTTGGTTAAAGCTCTTGGAGGTCAGCGTGTTTATGTAAAGGCAGGGGTAATTCCATCTCGATTTTCGTGGTCCAAAGGTTCTCCGAAAAAGCGAGCACCTCCTAAATGTCGCAATCTTTCGTCTACAACAGAGTGTTCAAACAAGGAGTTGCAATCATCTCAAAGTCAAACAACTGCAGATGCAGCTGAAGCAACTTCTGAAACCTATACTTCATCAGCAGCTTTTAGTTATCATGATGTGGAAAACAGCTTAAGTTCGTGTGAAGATCAAACAGAAGAAGTTAAAAAACTTGAAGGAATTCGAGGTTTTGAACTTGAAAATGCGAAGTTAAAGGCTGAAATAGAGGTATTAAAACGCCAGAGGAGCCTTAAAGATTCCCGCCTTTTTCAGCTACGCAATTTTACTACCGACGAGGACATTGCCTTTTATGCGGGATTTCCTAATTTAGCAACAATTAATGCTGTGTTTGAATTTTTAAATACTGGATCGAAAGGGGAAAACATTAGGTACTGTTCATCAAAAGAAAGAACTGTCCAAAAGGAGTTTTACGATAGTGGAAACGAGGAACCAGAGGGATGTACCAGCATAGGTAGACGAAGAAGTTTAGAACCCAGAGAGGAGTTCTTCCTTGTTCTTTGCAGACTGAGAAGGGGATTTGCAGAAAAACATCTAGCTCACTTGTTTGGTATTTCGCAGTCGACAGTAAGCAGAACATTCCTTTCTTGGATAAATTACATGTATTTTAAATTTGGTCAAGTATCTATATGGCCTAATAGGGAGGTTATAAGAGCTACAATGCCTGAAAGCTTTAAAGAGAAATACTCTTGCACCCGTGTAATAATCGATTGTACAGAAATTAGATGCCAAATGCCTTCCAGCCTTCTGATGAATTCCAAATTGTTCAGCTCCTATAAGAACCATGTAACTCTAAAAGGCTTAGTTGGAATTGTTCCCAGTGGAGCTATAACTTTTATCAGTCAGCTATATAGTGGAAGCATTTCCGATCGCGAAATTGTTGAACGAAGTGGTTTCCTGAAGTTAGAATTTGACAATGGTGACACCGTGATGGCCGATAAAGGTTTTTCAATTGTAGTAGTTAGGAAAAGGTGATTTCCAACGAATATACTATCTCTTCTCGTTTCACTCATTTCCAGCGAAAATTTCGTCTCACCTCCATTTCCTTCGGAAATTTCGTCTCGCCTCAAATTTCTTGCTGGAAATTCGCTTCATTCAAAGAGATAGTATATTCGTTGGAGAATCACCTTTTCCTAACTACTCTAATATAATTTCTTAGTCCTATAATTTTTATGTAATTATAAGACTATCATGTCTTACCAAACAGTTGGTGTTCCTGGTTTAACCAGTTATATTCAAGATAGAATTAAAGAATTAAAAAATAAATCCTATGAAGAAAATTGGGGAGAAATTAATATTTATAAATATATTTTAAATTTATTTGGCTTTATTGATAATTATATAAATTATCCTTCAAAAGATAATCTTAAGATTGTAGATTGGTATTTTATCGATTTAAACATAAATAAAGATAAAATTATAGTTCGTGGTATATTTTATGATCTTGGTTTGTATATTAAAGATGAAATTGTGGTTAATGGACTTTTAGAATTAGAATCAAAGATAAACGAAATGAATGAATAAAATTGATTTTTCGTCTTCTAATATAATCTATTAATTAGAAGACGTCATGTCTAACCAGTCAGAAAACGGTTTTCAGGGTTCTCAACCCTTTGTAACAGATAAACAATTTCAGAATTTATCTTTGGATGAAATAAGGCATATAATAGCACAAGAAAAAGAAGAACTTAAGAAAGATTATAAAGAATTAGGAGAAAGAAGGAAATTAATTAATCAATATAAAAAATTAGTAGCAGCTAGACAACAAGTAAAACAAGGAATAGATATAAAAAAGAAACACAAAAAGAAACTCAAAGATAAAAAAGTTATTGATATTCCTGGGAAATTAACAATAACTAGAAAAATAAATAAAAAGAAAAAGATAAAAACATTTGATGAGTATTTTAAGGAATGTATTAAACATAGAGAAATTCCCAAAGATACTCCTCCTTATTTAAAAGAAGCTCTTGAGCGTGCTATGTTAGAATATGACCAAGGACTAATAAAAGAAAAATCCTCTCTTGATGATTTTGCAAATAAGTATGTTATTGAAGGAATATTTGGTCTTAACCCAATACAGTATTTTGAGAGGATAGAAAAAACTTTAATAGATTTTTTTACCTATCATAAAAATATAAAATTTAGATTAGTTTTAGTCTGCATTATGGAAAAACAAAATTATGATAGTAAAATTGGTATTATAGGTATAGAAATTGCTAAAGCTTATTTTAGTTCTGAAACATATGAAAATCTTAGATCGGATGAAGCAATGAAGGTAGTAGAAGGTAGTTTTAGATCTATAGAGGAAAAAATACAAAGTTATACACAAGATGGAAGTGCATGGCAGTTTAAAGAAGTTGAGCAACTAGAAATTCATACAACTGAACATCAACCATTAAAGGGCTCATCTTATATTGATCTTCCCAAATGGATAAAAGATAAAAAAGCAATTATTAATATAAAAAATAAAGATGATAAATGCTTTCTTTGGTGTATACTTAGATATCTTTATCCAAAAGAAAGAGATGCGGAGTGGATAGGTGATTTAAAAAAGTATGAGTTTTCACTTAGTACAAAAGGTATTAGTTTTCCAATTAAAGAAAAAGATATAACAAAATTTGAGAATCTTAATCCTGATTTACCAGGAATAAATGTCTTTTATTTGGATGAAAAAAATTGTATTTGTCCTACGAGATCGGCAAAGAGAGATTGTAAAAATACTATAGATTTATTTTTAATTCAAGAAAATGAAAAATCACATTATACTTTAATTAAAAATTTTCATAGATTAATAAGATCTCAAAAAACTGGTAGTAATAACGCTAAATTATTTATTTGTAAGAGATATTTTTGGCATTTTAGTAAAGAAGAATTATTAGATAAACATATTGAATATTGTTCAAATAATAAAACAGCTGTTGTAGAATTGCCAGAACCAGGTACAATGTTACATTTCAAAAATTACTACAAACAACTACCTGTTCCTTTTGTAGTATATGCAGATTTTGAATGCTTTACCAAACCAATGAGTAGTTGCAGTCCTAATCCTAAAGATTCATATAATTACAACTATCAAAAACATGAACCATCAGGATTTTGTTTTTATGTAAAAAGCATAGTACCTGGTATAAATATTAAACCTATTACTTATACAAAAACTTCTGAGAATGATAATATAGCAAAAATATTTGTAGAAAAACTTGAAGAAGTAACAAAAGGAATTTACAATGATTTTTATAAAAGACCAATACCTTTAGTAATGGGAGCAAAAGAAACAAAGTTATTTAATGAAGCTAAAACTTGTCATATTTGTAGTCGTGAATTAGGAGAAGATAAAGTACGAGATCATTGTCATTTTACAGGACAGTATCGTGGTGCAGCACATAATGGTTGTAATCTTAAGTGTCGTAAACCAAGATTACTACCAGTTATATTTCACAATCTTCAAGGTTATGATGCTCATCTATTTATAAAACAACTTTATAGATTAGAAGGAGATTTGGAGTGTATTCCATCTACAGAAGAAAAATATATTACATTTAATAAAAAAATTAAAGTTGATGAGTTTTGTAAAAAAGGTAAAATGGAAGATATAACTTTTGAAATAAGATTTATAGATTCATTTAAATTTCTTCAAACATCACTAGCCAATCTTGTTTCAAATTTATCCCCAGATGATTTTCATAATACAAAACATTCATTTAAGTCTAATACTTCACTACTAACTCGAAAAGGAGTTTATCCTTATGACTATGTTTCATCTCTTGATAAATTATCTGAAACACAACTTCCACCAAAAGAGGAATTTTATTCAAAATTAAATGATGAAGATATATCAGATGAAGATTACCAACATGCAATGAACGTGTGGAATACATTTGGATGTAAAACATTAAGAGATTATCATAATCTTTATCTTAAGTCTGATGTATTACTTTTAGCAGATGTATTTGAAAACTTTAGAAAAACTTGTCTTAAACATTACAAGTTAGATCCAGCTCATTATTATACATCTCCAGGTCTAGCTTGGGATGCATGTCTAAAAACAACAGGTTAACATCTAGAATTACTAAGTGATTATGATATGTTAATGATGTTTGAGAAAGGTATACGTGGTGGAATAACACATATATCAAAAAGATATGCAGAAGCGAATAATAAATATATGAAAAATTATGATCCTGATAAAGAGTCAACATTTATTCAATATTTAGATGCAAATAATCTTTACGGTTGCGCAATGTCACAAAATCTTCCAACTCATGGATTTAAATGGATGAAGAATATAACAAAAGAAAAGGTAATAGATATTTTAGAGAAAGCAAATCATAGTATGTCAAATCATGGGAGGAAAGGTTATATATTTGAAGTTGATTTAGAGTATCCAGAACATCTTTGGGATTCACATAATGATTATCCTTTAGCACCTGAAAAGTTAAAAGTTAATGGTGTAGAAAAACTAATTTCTCATTTTAAACCTAGAAAGAATTATGTTATACATTATAGAACTCTTAGACAATGTTTAGAGTTAGGAATTAATATTACTGCTGTACATAGAGGAATATCATTTTATCAATCATCTTGGATGGAGCCATATATCAGAAAAAATACAGAACTTAGAATGTGTGCGAATAACAATTTTGAGAAAGACTTTTTTAAATTAATGAATAACAGCGTTTTTGGTAAAACAATTGAGAATATTAGAAAACGACAAAATATAAAACTTATTGATGATCGTAAAAAAGCTCTTAAACTATCAAGTCGCCCAAACTTTGATAGACGTACAGTATTTGATAAACATCTTATTGCAGTACATATGAAAAATAATAAAGTGTTTTTTAACAAACCAGTATATGTTGGTCAAGCAATTTTAGATTTATCAAAAACGTTGATGTTTGATTTTCATTTTAACTACATCAAAGAGAAATATCACAACAAAGCTGAATTATTGTTTACAGATACAGATAGCTTAATGTATCGAATTAAAACAAAAGATTTTTACAAAGATATAGATCCTGATGTAAGAGATAAATTTGATACTAGTGATTATCATTCTGTTCATCCTTCTGGAATAATTACAGGAGCTAATAAAAAAGTTATTGGAATGTTTAAAGATGAAGTAGCAGGAAAACAGATAACACATTTTGTTGGTTTACGCCCCAAACTATACAGCTTTAAAGTTGAGGATGAAAAAGAATTAAAAAAGTGTAAAGGAATAAAGAAGAATGTAGTAAAAAAGAAAATAGATTTTGATGACTATGTTAAATGTTTATTTTCGGGAGAAAAACAAATGAGAAAGATGAAAATTATAAGAAGTGTCCAACATGATATATATTCTAAAGAGATTAACAAAATAGCTCTGAGTAATGAAGATGACAAAAGACAGGTTCTTAAAGACAATATTCACACTTTAGCTTTTAGATAAAAATTATTTAAAAGTTAATAAGTAATAAATAATAAATGTCCTATACAGGAGAAGAAATAAATAAATATCTCAATATACTTCATAATTATAACAAACCCATACAACAATTTTCTCCAAAATCTAAATGTAAAAATTGTCCAAATACAGAAAGTTTTACTGTTGATTCTGGCTGCAAAATTTGTGATGAATGTGGCATAGCAAACGGGCATGTATTAGGATTATTTGATATAAAAGATTTGGATAGGCTGCATTATAAAAAAAAGAGTATTTATCATAGAAAATACCATTATGAGAAAAAGGTTAATGAAATTTCTAAAATAATAAATCTTAATGATAAAGAGAAATGTGAACTTTACAACAGACTAATAAAAATAGACAACCTCATTTTGGAATTACTAAACAATCAATACTTTAGAAAAAGAATGATAAATATTAATTATTTAACAAAACTTTTGGAGGAGATGGGGTGTGAAAAGTTATTGAACTTAAGATTAGTCCTCAAACATTAGAGATTTATGATAAGTGGTGGACAAGTTATAAAGAATTAAAGAAATAAATTATTTTTAATAAAATGAGTAAACGAGTTGCTGATACACCTAAAATTGAAGCAAAAAAAATATTTGATAATGTTATAGAAGGAGAAAGTTTTTTATTTGAATATTTTTTTGAAAGCTATAGACCACCAGATCACATATCTAAAGAAGATTATATGCGTGATTTAAAGGAAGAGTACTTAAAATTAAAAATAGAAGAAGCTAAAATATTGCTAGGTTTAAATAAGAAATAATTTTATATTAAAAAAATAATATAAAATATATTTATCTAAATAACTATAACTAACAAATAATACTCTAAAAATATTTAAATATGCTTCCTTTTTGTAATATAAATCTCCATCTATTTCATCATCTAATTTTATATTAACAAGAATATCATATATTTCTTCAATATTTAGCGTTCCAGTTTCAGATTGGGTTTTTAATATATTTACAATATTATCAAAATCTTTTTGGTCTTCTTTCATTTTTGGAAAATTATTAATTATATATTCATCATGCAAAAAATAATCTTCTTCTTTTAATAATTCTTTTCCAAGTTTTTCAACATCAGATTTTCTAATAGTAACAGTTTCTTTCATTTGTATTATTGCTTATATTAATCCAACCCTTTATGAAAAATCCAGTAAATTATTCCAGTTAGATAACCAAGTACTTCACTTTTTACTGGTGAATCAAATACATATACACATCCTCGACCAACTTTGTAATGTTTGTAAAAAGATTTAAAAGCTCTGTAAAACATTAAATGATTGTTAAGTACTCTGTTATCCGATTTAATAGATCTATTTTCTAACTTGTAAATTATTGTATCTAGAGTAATATGTTTCTTAAAAGTAGTTTCGTATAAAAATCTGTATATTAATGCTGTCTTTATTAGATTCTCCGAGTAAGTTAGATGTTTGAGAGTAGGATAATAGAAATTAACATAATGTACAATAGTGTTTATCATTTTAATATAAGTAATATATTAAATAATGCGTATAGAAATCAATCCTAGATCGTTGTTAAATTTAGAAAACATATGTGAAGTGTTATACAAACTTCATCGATCAGTTTTGGATGACTTGATAGAAATGGAAAGATCTTTAGGTAATATTCTTGGTTTTATTGATTTAGATAATCTATCATTGGAAGAAAGAGAATTCTTATCTGTTAATTATAAAGAAGAAGATTACTCAGTAGAGGAAGAGATTGAGGAAGAGATTGAGGAAGATGAGTTAAAAGAAAATGTAAATGGATTTTTTTTTCACAATTTAAGAAAATATATTCAACTAGATACAGATGAATATATTCCAATGAAAATTTATGTTGAAGTAGAAGATCCTGTAATTGGGAGAAAAGTAAAAGAATTGGTTAAAGCACTTGAGAAAACTAGAGCTCCAGAACAGTTTTATTTAAATAAAAAGGAAATGGATGAAGATGCTTATTTTGCTGAAGGTTATGGTCTTACAATGAACGAGGAACAGAAAAAACAAAGAGATGATTTCTTTTGGGGTGAGGATGTTGAAGGTCTTAAAAGACTTTTAATAAAGGAAAAGTTATATCCTTAAATTAATAAATGGCAACTATAGAAAAAACTGTCTCAAATGAAATAAAAAAATGGCGTAAATTTTATTTGGATATATTTAGTATAGAAGATCAAATAAAATATTATTATTATGAAATTTCTTTAGGAGATTATGATACCAAAAAAAAGTCTTTTGAAAGATTGCACTTTCTAAAAATGGCAAAATACTACATATACCTTAAAATTTATCACAATAACATAAAAAAGACATTAGCTAATGATAAACTATTAAAATATTTTGAATCTGTTTTAACAACTAATGGATTTAATGTTACAAAGTTATTAAATTGAAATATTATTTAAAGAATAAAAAGAAATAAATAAAGATGACAATGATAGAGAAATCTTACAAAAATATTGATTTAGGTGTTGAAATAACTTCATACATTGATAAACAACAAATTATTTGGTTTAAGGGAAAGGATGTTGCAGAGATACTTGGTTATAGTAATACTAAAAAAGCTGTTTTAACTCATGTGGATAAAGGGCATAAAAAGCTAATTTGTTGGGGGGCCCAAAATGGGTCCGGCAACAATTCTGATTTAAGAGGTAAATATTTTAATTTTATAAACGAAAGTGGTTTCTACTCACTTGTTTTTTCATCAAAATTAGAAACCGCAAAAAAGTTTAAAAGATGGATTACCTCAGAAGTTCTTCCAGCTATTGGTAAACACGGGCAATTTAAAATGTTTGATAGTCCTTATAATAACATGATTATGATTTCTAATGAAAAAGAACTACACTATAGAGTTGTGAAACTAATTAGAAAATATTATCCTGATGTAATTTTAGTTGCAGCTATGGGAGAAAACCAAGATACAGAGGAAAAAAGATTAGATTCCTTTAAGAAAGGTTTTCAACGTGGTACTCTAGATCTAATGATTTTAGATTTCCATAGAGATTACAAAGGTCTCTGTATAGAATTTAAATCACCAACAAACAATTATGTAGTAACAGAATCACAATTAAAAATGAAAGAAAAATATAAGAAAAATAATTATGCATACATACTCTCAAATGATTATGATAGTATTTGTAGAAAGATACATAGGTATATGGAAGGTGTAAGAATACCTTGTAAATATTGTCCAAAAGTATTTTGTAATAAAAAAACTTTAAGTAGCCACTATAAATTTTTTCATCGGATTGAAAAACATATATAATTTCTAAATAATTATTTATTTAGAAATGACTAGGTTGTAAAAGAAGTTTATCAATAAAGAATTAGGAATTGAGTTAACTTATTATATTTAATAACATTTTAATCTTTAAATCAATTTTATTTACCACCTCTTTGTTCAAACAATTCTTCTTGTAATCTTCTATTAATATTAACTTCTTCTAAAGACTGTTTGATACGCCTATAGTTTTTCATATCATATAAATACTTTTCACATCTTTCTATTAACTTTTTAGTATCAACACCGTCTAATTTATATTTCATAAAAAACTCACAAAAAGCTTTAGCTTTTTCCATTATCATTTTATCTTTTTCACCTATATATACTAATATTTTTTCACAAATTTCTTTTCCTTCTTTAGCTAAAGTGGATTCGTAAGAAGTAATAAATTGTTTTTCTAGATCCTCCATTTTATATATAATTATATTATTCTTTAAACTTATTTTCATACCTACTAATAAATCTATCAGCTATAGGAGTCTGATCAATTATCATTTCATCTGTCAACTTTATTCTATTAACAAACTCTTCTTTATTCCATTCATCCCCTCTAAGAGCGGATCTCAATTCAATTAAAACTTTCTCATAGGTTGTAAACGCGATCCTAGTTATCTCAATTTTCCTTTTGTAATTATTTTTCTTTCCTACTCCAGCAATAATAACACCAGCACGATTTACAACTCCAAGAACTACAGGGTTTAATGTTATTCCACCACTAATAGTTCCTATTGCTACCAAGCATATTCCAGAGATTGTAAAAAAATTATCAAGAAATTTATAACTTTTATACGATTTCTTAAAACACCAAAATTTTTTATGGTAGTAGCTGTAAAAGTCTTTTAGGGTTTTGACATCTGATTCTGACAGAGATGGGTCTATGTGATTAAATTCAAAGATATCCTTCATTTTATATTTATATTACATAAGATCCATTTAACTTTTCTTGAAGAATAATTTTATGGTATTCTAAAGAGTCAGTGTTGTAAAAGTTTGGAGAGTACATAAACTTATCTATTACTCTATCTTGTTTTAAAAACTCGAATTTTTGGTTAGCTGAATGACTAACAACATTAGCAACTAATTCTGCGGAGTAGTTACTTATTTTAACTCTTGTAACATGACCACTAATACTTTCTGTTATCCATAGTACAACCTTTTTTCCATCAAAATCATTTGGTATTGTTATACTTTTTCTTGTAGTAGAAATTTGTAAATTTAAACTATTATTTATATTAAGATAGTATAAATATAATAATTGTTGTCGCCTATTTATATTAGTTACATCATATTTAGTTATACTAAAATTCTTATGTTTATCATGAGTAAATACAAGACATAGTGTATAGCTTGTAAGTTTACTAGGTGGTGTGTAAGAAATAGTATATCCATTAATATTCAATCCACCATCTTTTATAAGATCCATTGTTTTAGTTGGAAAAGTAATATTTCTTGCTGTATCTCCTGTAATAGAAGATAACGAATTAAAAACTACCCCGGATGAAGTAGTATTTAGTACGTAAAAGTTTGTATCATTAAAATCAAAAAAGTCTTCAAAATATTTTCTATAAATATAATTTTTTGAAAAAGGATTAATTTTATTTTCTACCCCATTTACCATTCCAACTGTTGCTGCACTATTGGCATTGGATCTATCAAGAGCAATGTTTAATATCTTTTTATTATTTGTATTAATATCAACATTGTATGAGACTTCTGTTGGTTTGATATCAAATGCGGTGTGATGGTCATAAACTTTATCTGGATCGATATTGCTAATTTTTCCCACAATTCCATAAGTAATTAAATAAACTCCTACAAACTGACTCGGATACACAGCCAAGTCAGTTCCCTCTTGCGGTATATTAACCAGAAAGTGAAGAAAGAACTTATTACCAGATGATAACTTTCGAAAATTAACTATTATTCTATGATAGTACATAAATTCCACTCTATTTGCCGAGGTTATGTATCTATGTGAGAGTTTTTTTACACTAACATTTTCAATTGATAATCCTGTTGAAGTTCCTTTGTCTACACTTATTTGAGACTTATGCCACAGTTGATAATCAGTGTTGAGTATTTCCAAACATAATGTGTAATCAGTATTTGCTGTTAACCTGTAAAAGTTAACTCCCATTTTGTACTTATATCCCCCTTGAGAATTTTTGTTTAATGTTACAAAAATTACTTTGTGGTTGTAGTTATGAAAATTACCTTTTGAAGGAGGTAAGTCTCCTATTTTTGTTATAAAAAAACTAGTTCCAGTATCTGTTTCATCAGTCCATTGTGCCGAACTTGACATAAGATAAGCAAACTGGTTGTTGTAATGACTTGGTTGAACTGCAGTGTGATGAACTAGTTTGTCAGTGTAATCTTTAGTTACCGCATCATTGACTTGAGTTGGTTTACTAAGATTTATTATTTTATTGCTTCCAAGATTAAGATTACCAGTCATAGTAACTGTGCCATCTTTTTCCAAATAATCACTTAAATCTGGACTTCCAGCATTATCATCCACATACTTTTTGGTTGCAGCATCTGTGTCTGATGTTGGTGGTTTTAAATGAATTATACCTTTATTATCCATGTTTAGATTATTAGTCATTTTATTTGTTCCAGCAACGTGAAGATACTTCAAATCTGTGAAAGCTAATGGTGTTGGTTGTTTGGCACCTGTTGGAGCTGGAAGATTATAGATTCTATTACTATCCATATCAATATTTCCAGTCATTTTTTGCGATCCATCTTTTTTAAAATAAGGACTAACATCAACTTTGTTAGCTGCAACTGTATCATCAACATATTTTTTGTTTGATGCGTCATTGTTTTGTGTTGGATCATTAACATTTACTATTTTTTTACTATTCATATTAAGATTACCTATCATTTGATTATCACCACTTACTTGAAGAAATTTAGCATCTACATAAAATTTTGTGGTTGCATCATTATTATTCTGAGGAGGATAAAGATTTTCTATACTTTTATGGTTCATGTTAATATTTGAATCAACTATCAATCGTGATGTTGAGGGTGTACCACTAGAATTATCATCAACATACTTCTTTGTAGCAGCATCAGTATTATCACTTGGTACACCAACATTTCTTAGTTTTTTATTTACCATATCATAATCACCAT
>NC_133202.1:25616991-25698874 GCF_958299795.1 Porites lutea
TGGAAATGATTGTAGAGTTGTACTAACAAGATTTCAACTATTTGTTCCAAGAATAACATTTAACAAGAAAGGACAAGAATTATACCTGAAAAATTATCTCAAACCTTACAAATGGATGTATCTTAACGAAGTAGTAGAGCGATCAAATAACTCTCAACAACAAACAGGTCATTTTAGAATTACAAATGCTATCTCAAAACCTCGCCACTTCTTTGTTTTTGCGATTAACACAGCCAATATTGATACTCAAACAGCAAATCCATTCCTTTACAACACTTTTGCTTTAACAACTGCTAACGCTAATGCACCCGCTCATATATCTCGCTGTTATCTCGAGGTTGGAAATGGAAATGAGTACCCTGATATTCACTTTAAACCATCTACAGATCCGGCAAGAGTGTTTAGAGAAGTTATGGGTTATGTTTACGCAAACAACGACTTTCAAGGTGGAACACTTCTCAATAGAACAAATTTTGAATCTCTGTTTCCTTTTGTTTATTTTGATCTTACAAAACAAAAAATGGATATAAAAGATGGAGTTACGAAACTAGCTTTTCATTACGAACTATCCGCTAATCCAAACGCTGATTATAATATTTACGCTATTGTACTTCACGAGCGAGTGGCAGAAATAGAACAACAAGGAGGAGAACTATTGCTTAGAGCTTAGATTTAATATAATACTATAAATAAAATAAAATGTCAACTTATATTGAATACGGAGTAAAACTTACAGATGGACAAAAGTCAAAATTGGCTTCTGCAATATTAAATAAATCACCACTAACTCTTCGGTTAAAACATTCACATCTTCGAGGTTCTGATGAGTTAATGCTAACCCAAAGACAAATTGCTAAAATAGAAAAATCTATTGCAAATGGCACAGGATCAGATATAAAGATAAGTAAAACTCAGATTAGAAAATCTGTAAAATACGGTGGAAACCTATTTTCATCACTTGCTTCTCTTGGAGCAAAAGTACTACCTTAAGCAATAAAAGGAATTTCAAAAGCTGTTCCAGCATTAGCAACTGGTGCTGCTACTGCACTTGGAGAACTTGGAATAAATAAAATATTTGGAAAAGGAATTACAATTCCAAAAAAGTTTTTCCCAATGCTACCAGCTATTAGAGGAGAATTGACAAAATCACAAATAGATCTAATAAACAAAATTTATCAATCAGGTGGACGATTGGTTATCAAACCAACTCGTAAACAGATAGAAGGAGGATTTTTAGGTACTCTTGCATCTATTGGAATTCCAATGGCAATTAGTCTGGTATCGAAGATGTTTGGTTCTGGACTTCAGGTTGATAGACGTGGATCATCTAATACAGCAAATGTTTACGTTCCACATCCTCCTCCTCCATCCACACATGGTGAGGGTTATCCTTATCGCTCACCACCCTTTATTGGTACATGGGAAAACCCAATAGGAATGGGAGTTAAAAAAAAAAAAGTCCAAGTCCAAAGGCAAGGGTCTTCTTCTAGGAAAAAACAGCCCATTCAACTCAATCCCCATTCTAGGAACCATTTTGTAATTAAACCTCTATCCAACTTTGACCTTATGGATTGGATAAAAAGACTTGGTATTAAACATTTTAGAGGAATATACAGTAGGGATAGACTACCAAAAAAGATTAGAAAAGAATGTGGAATAATTAATCTAGATGACATGACTGGCCCTGGAACACACTGGGTTTGTTATAGAAATATAGACAATGTAGTTGAGTACTTTGATCCATTTGGATTGATAATGCCAAATGAAGCATTGGTGTATTTTCATACTTCTGGAAAACGTATAGTTTACTCAATGGATGAAATACAAAATCGTAATACTGTTCTATGTGGATATTGGTGTTTATACTATTTGTTCGAGCGACAACGTGGTACTAGTATTCTAGATGTAATACATAACCAACATTTTGATGATGACAACAGTGATTTTATAAAAGCATACTTTGGAGGATAAAAATAATATTTAATAAATATTATTTTTTAAATCTTCTTCAACTGGTGTTTCCTTAAGCTTTTTAACCTTTTCAACTTTTATATTTAAATCTTTAACACTATCAACTATGTCAACAAAATTTGAGTAAATATCAATAAGTCGATAAAGTTTCTTCTTTTTATCACTATTTAACTGCAACCAAGAATACTCTTCATTTCTTATTCTTTTCCACATATCACTTTCAGCTGCAATTAGTATTCTAGAAAGATCATCATTTTCCTTTCTAAGTGTCTCCAACTCATTATATATTTTTTTCCTTACTTCCTTTTCAAAATCTTTTATTGTTTTAACATCCATCTTTTTCTCTATCTCAGAAAAGAATTTGGCTTCCATTTATTATAAGATTAGATAGTTTCCTTTTACAACTTTTTTAAGCGTAATTGATTTCTCTCTTATTTCCATAAGCAACTCAAATACTTTTATAAAATTAGCATCGTTTTCCAATCTAGAAAAATCAACGTATTCATAACTCATGTTTAGGTTGTTGTATATCTTTTGAAGTTCACTTTTAACAAAATTAGATCTGGTAGACATATTTTTTATCTAAACATTATATTAAATGAACGAAACTTATTGTATCGTAGATAAAAGAGTAACTCCTTGTACAGAGCCAGGTGGTTACCAAACTGATAAAAGAGGTAGAACTCAATTCTTTTGTAGATGCGCAGTTTGTGGAAATAAAAAAGTTAGATACGTGAAAACTGGAACAGCTTCTCAAACTGGAAGTGGAAAAAGAAAAACAAAAAAGAAGTCAAAAAACTAATAAGCCCGTCTAAAGGGGCGGGCGTCTTTGATACTGTTGTTGGTACAGCAGTTGATGGATTTGTTCATTACGGTTTACCTTGGATGGGTAAAAAAGCAGTTGAAATGGGACGATATGGAGCAAGTGAGTTAATGAGAAATAAAAATCTTCAGAAAAAAGCAGTAAATTATGGGATTAATAAACTCACTCCATTTATTCAAGATTCTGTTGGATCAGCTATGGACCAGCTGTCAACCAAAGTTAGACCAAAAAATAAATATAAAACTGATAGAAAGGATTTAGACGGCCGATCAGGACGAGGAGTTGACATTCACAAACAAATACTAAAAGTTGCTCCTTATAAAGGATTAACTTTACCAGGTCATAATTATACTGGACCTGGAAATCCTCTTGAGGACCAACTTAGACATGATAATGATGGAAATATACTAGAAATATATCAACAACCTACAGGACCAACTGATGCAGTTAGTATGCAACATGATGTTGATTACACAGTTTGTGGAAATAAACCTAAAAGTGAACAATTAAAATGCAAACATACTGCAGATAAAAAAATGGTAAAATCATTGGATGCAATTCCTTGGAAAGATAGACAATGGGGGCATTGGTTGGCTAGAACTATGGTAAATACAAAACAAAAACTTGGGTTTGGTTTAAACGCGAATCGGCGTTGAGTAGTGATTGGTCTCAACAATTAGCCGACGAACTTCACAAACCAATCACAAGAAACTTTCAAAAAAGATTAGTTATCTCAAATGGAATTGATGAGATCTGGGCTGCTGATTTAGTTGAAATGCAAAAGTTTAGTAAGTGGAACAAAGGGGTGAGGTATCTGCTGATGGTTATTGATGTGTTTAGCAAGTATGGATGGATTAGAGGTTTGAAAGATAAAAAAACTGAAACTGTAAGTAAAGCATTCGACGACATATTCAAAAGTAAACGTAAACCTCAAATGTTATGGACTGATAAAGGTTCCGAATTTACAAGCAAACATTTTAAAGATTTTCTGAAAAGAAATGGTATCGAGTTGTATCACACTGAAAACGAAGAAAAATCTAGTGTTGTTGAGAGATGGAATAAAACAATGAAAAACAGAATGTGGAAAATGTTTACTGTGAATAACAACACTGTTTACTGGGATAAGTTAGATAAACTAGTTAATGATTACAATAATACGAGACATTCTAGTATAAAAATGACTCCTGTTGAAGCAAGTAAAAAGAAAAATAAAAGTAAAGTTTGGTCTAATTTGTATGGTGATTCTATTTACTTGAAACCTGGTAAATCAAAGTTTGAGGTTGGTGATCGTGTTAGAATTTCTAAGTATAAGAGGAAGGTATTTGATAAAGGTTACACACCAAACTGGACAGAGGAAATATTTGTGATTAATAAAGTTTTACCAACAAAACCTATTACATATTCTATTACTGATTTAATGGGAGAAGAGATTAAGGGTTCTTTTTACGAACAAGAATTACAGAAATCAAAACAACAAACATTTAGAATAGAAAAGATTATCAGACGAGATAATAAGAAAAAAATGGCATTAGTAAAATGGAGTGGTTATCCTGATAAATTTAACTCATGGGTAAGTTCTAAGGACTTGGTTGATTTTTAATACAAATTTTGTATTAAAAATAGTTATTTACTTATTTTCTTCTTCATCAGATAAAAGTAAGTCTTCAACTACTTGATCAGTTATCTCTTCACTATCACTATCACTGTCACTATCTCTATCACTATCTTCCTCTTCAATTGTCAGTAAAGCCTCTCTTGGTTTTAATGGTTTGGCATAGCACTCGTGTACTTTTATTTGTAAAGATGTAACAGTTTTACTTATAAAAATTCCTTCAATTATCAATGCTAATTTAACATTACAGTATTGATTATTATATTTAAAAGGATTTAAATCGCGACCTCCCTTTCCCTTAAACAAAGATAATATCTTCTTTGTTTTTTCTGAGTAAATAAGTTTTGCGTATAAAACTGGTGCTGATGATTCATCAACTTTTGTTCTCTTTTTTCCTTTTTTGTCTGTGTATTCTATTTGTTTGTAGTGAAATGGTGAAGACAAACTTGATGCTAGATCTGGTCCATATTCATTCTCTAAATGTTGCTGAGATAAAGTTATTACATTATTAATAACATCAAAAAATGCTTTTTCTTTACTGTTAGGTTCACTATCGCGAGCCCAAAGACATACTGGAATACTATAACCAACTAACTTGTTTGTTTCTTGATTTTTCTTTTCACTAACACCAAAACTGAAAAGAACTGGTGATTCTATTACTAAAGCTCCTTTCTTTCCATTTGTATATTTAATTTCAATTGGGATACGTTTGTATTTAATCTTGCTATCTTTGACTTTGTACTCTTTGGCTTCATTAAAGATAATATTGTCTTTGGTAATATTTTCGTAACTTGACAACTGCATTTTATTAATATTTAGTTAATCTTTAAACTACAATTCAATTTTATTTTTTAGGCCAAAGTAAATTAATTGACCAAAAGTTTGCTGATTCTGGATTAGTATGAGTTAACTCTCCCTGTTTATTTTTTATCTTTGTAGCTCGAGCCCGATATTTATCTCTTCTCTCTTTATCCTGATGAATAAGATAGTCTGGATATTTTGGCGATCCAAAATGAACTTTCTTTCCACTTTGAAGTGTGGCCATATATTTACTATTTTTGCGAGATGAATAATCAAGCGATTCAGCACCAAGCTTTTTAGCATTTCTGGTTAGTTTTTTAAACTCTGATCCTGTAACAAGATATTTTTCGTTTGGAACATAATCTGGATCCTCATCATGTCTATAACCATCATCAACTATAAAATCCAAATCCTCTTTTGTAGGAGTAGTTTCTCTTGATCTTGATCCCATTTTTTATTAGTTGTTTAGATTATTATAATTCCTAAATTTTCTTATCCAATCCTCATTTAAAATTAAAGGAACAGGAATATCTACCTCTTCAAAAATATCATTCTCGTTTCCCTCTTTTTCAGAAACAGTAATATAGCCACTTCCATTTCTCTCCCATCCAAAACCAGAAATTTCGTAATCTTTTCCATTAGTACCATCATCTTCATGATAACTATCATCAGGTAATTCATCTTCTTTAAACTTTTGTTCCCTTCTATATATTTCTTCATGACCAATTTCTTTTACTTCTTCTGGTGTGTACATGTGAGTAAACATAAGATATTTACAAAAAGGATTAAGTGGTTTATCATTTCCAAGAGCACTAATAACTTCAACAATACTCATCTTTGCAGTATTAACAATGCCATCTAAATAGCTACAAAGATAATGAATTGCATATTTATCATCTTCAACAGGAATATCTTTTGGGTGTAAAATGTGACCTAAATTATTAATTGTACAATAATATCTATACAACTTTTTTACATAATTATATTTAACTTCATCTTCTTTTAATTTTCTTAAAGAATCAAGTATTGTTTTCTTTCTTGCTTTCTCTTTCCAACCAACCTCTACTTTAATCCCCATATCTTCAAATTCTTTTAATATTTCATCCATTTATATAAAGATTGGAATAAATTAAAACTGGGTGGAGGTAAAAGATTAAAATTTAATATTTCATAATTATCTTTACTATATTCCTTAGCTACTTCTTGTTTATCTTTAAAACAATTTTCCATATTTGTAAACACCCCAAATCTAAATTCTGGATTTGGATATTTTTTAAGTAGTTCGTATAATAAATGATCTTTGTTATCTTTTATTTCTTCCATTTTTTCATGAAAAGATTTACAAGTATTTTCTACATAAACTTTTTTATCAGGAAAATGAATTGTAAATATTTTTTGTGGATAATCAACCATTTTATTATTTTAAATATATTAATATCTTTAAATCATTTAAAACTTGTAACATAAAATGTTATAAGTTTAGATATAAACATAGTCACTATCACTATCACTATTACTATCACTATCAATAAATTCATATTCTCTATCACTTTCACTTTGTCCTTCATAACCTAAACATTCTCTATCACTTTCACTATCATAATCTCTAAAGTTATCATATTTATTATTAATTTTAAGCTTATTAAAAAATGATACAAAATCATAATAAATATTATCAAAACCAGGATAAGGTACAACTTCATGACGATAATAAAACATTCTAAAATTATTATTAACCTCAATCAAGTTATCAAATTCTTCCTCATCTAAATCAAAATTACTAATATCCTTAAGTTTACCCTTTTCTTGTCCTCTCAAAAATCTTTTTATAAAATATTTAATTCTATCAACTTTATGAGTTGTAAATAATCCATTATTCATATTATCATGGTTATCAAGAAAATACTTAATTTCCTTATTTATTAATCTTATAAATTGATATTCTCTTTTGTACTCCCTTGCATATTCTGGAATTATATTTTTACTGGTTAAACCAGAAACACCAACTTTTTGGTAAGACATGATAGTCTTATAATTACATAAAAATTATAGGACTAAGAAATTATATTAGAGTAGTTAGGAAAAGGTGATTCTCCAACGAATATACTATCTCTTTGAATGAAGCGAATTTCCAGCAAGAAATTTGAGGCGAGACGAAATTTCCGAAGGAAATGGAGGTGAGACGAAATTTTCGCTGGAAATGAGTGAAACGAGAAGAGATAGTATATTCGTTGGAAATCACCTTTTCCTAACTACTACAATTGAAGACCTACTCCCACTGGGTGTAACCCTAAACATTCCCCCCTTTTTAGGGTCTAATAGCCAAATGACAGCAGAAGATGTTATCAAGACTCAAGAAATTGCTTCTGTTAGAATACCCGTTGAACGGGCCATCAATAAAATCAAGAATTTTCACTTATGGGATAGTGTTGTACCCCTCAGTTTGTTTGGGGTAGTAAGCCAAATGTGGAGTGTCTGTGCCTTTTTATGTAACATTCAGGACCCTCTTATTTCCACTTAACACTGAGTTAGGCAGAGCTCTGAGGCACACAGAATTTCAGTCAATTTAATAAATGTAAACCTGCTTATCCACCTCAGGTCAAATATTCTCTAAACCAACTAAAACTAAGAATGTGATTCGCTTGCTTTCAGTCCCAAGATGTCAGCTTTTACATATAGTTCTAAAGATCTTAAAATCAAAGAATAAAGAAAGCTATCTTATTATACAGACCATGTTGGTTGATACTCTGTTTTAAACATATCAAGTTAGGTGTGAGACACAAAATTTCTCTTTACTCGTGCCAAGATTAGATTAGGGTAGTTAACCCTTCTAATGGTTACTGAACTCCACAGAAGCTGGTGCTATGAAATGTTCAAAATAGCTCTTCTTTAGGCCTTCATTCAATACGTCCCAGAATTGAGGATCAGATGTGATCCTCTCTATACTCATGCCTTTGTTAGTATAGATAACAAAGTCACACCAACTTGCTACTGTAATACCTAGTTGACCCTGTATCTGAAAGTAGTACTGGTACCCCCTTTTTAGCCTCGGCTTTCCATTTACATTTTCTGCATAAAAAGGTTCATCGGCACATGCTTCTAAAGGACTCACACGAAATTTAGAGTAGGGACATTTAACCTCTACCAGCCCAAAAGGCTTGCTACAGCCTCGGTCAATGACCTTGCCATCTGGTGATGCTGCTAAAAAGGGAGAGGCCATACTGACAACAAGGCCACTTTTGAACACTGAAACTGGGTTCCTTGTTGAAAACATATATTTTTCATATTCTTTTAAGGCTACAGGCTCATAGGTTTTCCCATGTGCAGTTTGTTTGGCAGTGAATGGTTTGGGATGAAGCAGATTATTTACTAGAGTGTTATGATTCCTTTGCCTTTTTACAATTGTGTGGAAATTAGATGCTGTATACCGAAATTTCCTTTCAGCCTGCCATTCCTGTGAGGCTGCTTGTTCACTTGTTTTCTTCTCTATGGTATTAAGCTTTGCCACATCAACAATCAAATGATCCAGGAGTGCTTCCTGGTTGCTGCTTAAATCATCTGGCTTTTCATACTGCTCAGATTGTTGCAAAGGGAATGGAGGATATACAGAAATAGCATTTTGTTCATCATTACAGTCCACTCTAGGCACTGAGTCAATATTACAGAAAACTTGAAAATTAGACTCTGTGAACTGTAACTGGTAACTTGCATATGAGCCACTTGGACATTTTCCAAATTTTGTTTCCTGTAAGTTGGTACCACCAGTAGACATAATTTGAGACAAGGCAAACTTAGGGTTGATCTCTTGAAGCTTGTTTTTTAACAAAGCTTCATCAGATGCTTGTGTACCCAAATTTTTCCTAGCTTCATACAACAAGCACCTTACTCCACTATCAGGGTTATACTCTGTGTCTATATTCGACTTTTTTACCTCAAGTTCCATGACAGGTTGGGGCTTGATTTTATCTCCTCTTACAGGCCTGTGCCATAGTTGTAAACTTGAAGTGCATGCCTTAGCTTGTGTCATATCAGATTCATTTTCCAAGTCCTTAATATCTTGACAACAATACAAGCTGAACTTACAGAGTTTCATCATAACAGCAAGCACATGATTGCAAAAACCAACAGATCCTGCTACACATGTACACGAAGCATATTTAACAACTCCACTCACTAAACAAAGTGCAACTTGTAATTTGTGGGGTGGCTCATTTTTTTTAAAGCTATGGTAACACAAGCATTTGAAATAGAAATATTGGTCATCACTTGCGCAAGTTAAGTCTTTCAGGTATTCATCATCAAGAAATGTTTTTGCCTTTTTCATGCTTGTTGGAACAGCATGGTTCTGTTTATTTCTGTCAAAGTTTTTTCCAGATTTAGAAATATGTAAATCCATCTCTGCCCTTGTGAATAATGGCATTCGTTGCAAACTTGTAGGCCATCCGGCTGATAGAAATTTAACAGTACTTTCCTCAGGCATCGCATCACTTTGAGCGAGTTGTTCTTGTCTCGCCTTTCGACGCGTGTATATCAGATTTTTATCGGGATCCGCAATTTCTTTATCACGACCACGCGCAACATATTCAAGAACTCTTCAAAATGAAAAGTAGAAAAACTATTAATCATTACATTTTTGAAACATTTCATCGAGAAAAATAACTCCTAAATCTTTTGATCTCCATTTACAATATCAAAGTCTCTTTTAATTCTAAAAAGTATAACGAACGACTGACAAATACTGTACTTACCTTTTCGTAGCCTGTGTACAGCCGCCCCTTACCTTAGGTAAGGGGCGGCTGTACACAGGCTAACCTTTTCGCCAATTGTGCCTTTGTTTTTAACCCCTTTGCTGGATCGCCACGACATTTTAACCAAAAGTGAAGTTCATCTGTTTTAAGAGCAGTCGGATTTCTTCCCTGAAGCGATGCTCCGGGGATATCTTCCTCCGTAAGACTCTGAGAAAGACGGCTACTTACAGAGCCATGAGCGGCCATATTTCTAACACGAGTAAACGAGGCCCAACTAGCCTCGTTTTCAAGTTGATCGCTCCCAGTCTCTTTTCGTTCTGCATAGGGTGTATTTTTCCGCATAAACTCACCTGTCAAATTTTGACCAATCAGAGTATAAAAATTGGACGTAGAGCGTGACCAACGCGTGACCATGGTAAGATAAGGTCTTCCCCGCCTGTACTTTTAAAAAAACTTGATGAATTTTCGCTTCCGAGGTCAGTTTGAAATCAAAATCCTAATAGTGCGGGGCCATAGTGACATAAACACAACATATTTGATATGAATCCTTGGAAAAAATAAACTTGAGCCTGCGATCATTTGAAACTGGTAATTTGTCAGCGGATAACTTTAAAAAAATAGTCGACCTCGATGGGTTGACACTTGAGCCCGCGGTACGGTCAGGTGATACTGGTCAGCGGATGCCCTGTTTTGATAGCTGTCAATTGATCACAACATTGATGTGCAGCCTGTGCAATTAGTTTTCTCTTGGGCTCCCAAACTAGCTAAAAGTGTGAGAGTAAACATTGGTTTTCCTGTGGTGCGGACGGACGGCGGGCGGTCGCTGTACGGTCACGTGATTACCAAATTTTCTGGGATGGGTAGATTTACTTAGCAATGGGGCTCCGCCCACGCGCGCGCGAAGCGCGCGCGTGGAGCTCCGCTATTAACCGACATTTGCTTACTTGGGGTGCTTTGCTTCACTTGAGGTTGACATGAATTACTTACGGACTAGGCTACTCTGTGAACTTAAGAAGAGTATAGGGGCTCCTGTCTTTGGATTTTAGTGGACAATACTCACATTCGTAGTAGTTTCTATACTGTTTACAGTCAGCATGATATTTCCGACGTCTCCTCGAGTCGCAAGAGGAGTTTGCGGGAGACGGCTAAAATTCAGGCTAACTGATAACAGTTAGAAACTATCGCTGCGCTACAACTGCCACTGCAACGTGAATCTTTAATTTAATTATCCAAGTCCAAAGCGACGAGCCCCTAAGCTCTTCTTACGGTCGCAAAGCCGTAAACAGATAACCGTTAAACCGCATGGCAAACATTTACAAGAGGTGGCTGTGTGAGGAAAGCTTGAAAACCCCCTCCTCGCTACCCATTTTAATATATTTTGAATTTAGAAGGAAGCCTTCACTCATTACTGTCATTTGAATGGACCTTCTCTCGCCCAAAAAATTCATTGCTACAAAATATTGTTTTTTCATACTCGGAGATGATACCAGTTTCTTTTTCTTTCTTTCTTTGTATGTTTCGTTATTTTTCGTTTTTATGTCATGTTATGTTATTTATTTTGTTATTATAAATTTTTGCAAAAATTGTTTTCTATCTATTGTTCTTTATTATTATTATTATTATTTATTATTATTATTATTTAATTAATTAATTATTTTTTCTAAAAAAAATATTTTAATTTTTTCACGTTCCGGGATGTTCCGGAATGTTCCGGGATGTTCCATGTTCCGGGTTTTATCGACGCCCGAGTATTTCTCAGTATGTATATAATAAATGCATATTCGCCATTGTCATATTACCCATAATAAAAACTCCATGACTGGTCCCGAGGGAAGCAGTTAAGTTTGGTTGGAGGCTGGAGATTTTGAAGCTGGAAATTCATTAATCCTCGCTGTAATGTTGCCCGCTCACATATTTTGGCGGGAAACAGTTCTTTGTTCGATGTCATGTGACCTCGAAGTAATCAATGATAACGCGCGCTGTTGGGAAAAAAAATTCCAGCTATATTACTATACACCTTGTTTACCCCAAAACATTTTGGATAAACATTGTTTTCGCCTTCTACCCGATGACAGTAATATCCCCTCCAAGACAAACTGTAAACAATTCTTATGCAAAATTTAATTTGTGTGTGTGTTTGGGGGGAAAGGTTGAACGAGGTACATTACGGGCAATATAAAAGTGGTGAACTGGTAATTTCCATAATTCTTTTATACTCTGGTTAGTACTTTATGTCTGTGTACAGCTAGCCTTGGACCAGGCTCTGCGGTGGGGGAAAAAGGAAAAAAATCACCTTTACGCGTCTTGTTGATATCGCCAATAGTTTCTGGAGGTAGAACCTATGAAACAAGAAAGCAAATTTATCATTAGTTTCGTGACAGCTCAGGAAGTCATTTAAGCCATTCTGGACGGCGGCGGAGCTTTTTCAAGTTTTGAAATAATAATGATTTGCTACCAACACCCTATGCGTGTTCTTTTAATAACTCCCTGAAAACGAGGTAACGATCCACCAAAAGAAAAAAAGAGAAAGAGAAGAAGAACAGAAGAAACGGTTAGGAAAAGCCAGTAAACGAGTCACGAAGCGCTCTGATACGCTAAACTTTGACAGATATAAGCGCCAGTATTTTCAAGTAACTTGGCCCCTTTTAGGCCCTCAGAAGTGAGGGAAAGACGCAATCACAGATGGTTTCAAAGATTTAAGAGACGTTTACCGCTGTGCTATCACAGTAAGAGGAAAAAAAAAACAAGTGTCCATGAAAGAGGAAAACGGGTGTAAAGACAATGAAGGGGTAGAGAGATTTCCTCCTTTAAAGTTACCAGAAAATGAGAAACGAAATTGATACACGCAATCACAGATAATTTGGAAAATTTAAAAGCGTGAGAACAGACCCTTGAGACACTAAGGAACAACGAATGATCCAACCAAACGAAGTACCGCGTCTTCTGTACAAAGCAATAAGAAGCGGAAATATTGGACAAGGGCGGGGGAGGGGGGGGGGGGGTCTGGTTGAAGTGCGAACGCGACGATTGTTCAGTTTCGTTCGCATTATCTCCGCTTCGCCTCCTCAAGCATAGTGAAACTCGTTTTTACCATTAAACTTTCTTCAAAAAGGGTTAAAACTGCACATGGTAAATAAACTTATTCCTACCTCTGCAGCCAATTGCCACATTCTCAACCGAGATGACAAATGAATCGGACATTCTCTATCAAAGCGAGCTGGGTTCGAGTCATGAGCTACTAGAAGACACCTCATTACTGCATAAACAAAAAGAAAAGTAGAAAAACATGAGCAGTGAAAATGGTCTCCTACAGTCGTCAAGCGGCAAAGTAAATTACAATGTGCAAAACTAAACTAAATGACATAAACCGGGCACTCAAATGGTAGCATCCTGGCACCCTCAACGAAATCATGGCGGTAGTGCTTTCGTAGGGTTTCTACAGTTTTAAGCTTTTCACACAAAGAAAATGAACTTTGAATCCGGCCGTCTTGCCTTGCGCGTTTCACGGTAGTGTCAACGTGTATAATTCAGAGAAGGGGAGTGCGATTTCCATCTCTTTCGAAGGCTTTTTTCTCATAGATGGGGACAACTTATCACTGAGCTAGAGTTTCAGGGGATTCTATGGCACTTTGATTTGCCCTACATTTCAGAGTTAGGGAACTATGACAATGTTTTAGGTCAATGCTGTGTTGAAGTCATTACTTAGTGTCTATGACTATACGGAAAATGCTGTTACAACATTGCAACGATGTGTTGCGTTAAAAATCGTTGTTGCGAATCGTCCCGTGTAACACCACCTTTATAAAGAAGATGTCAACCACATTTCATCAGAGAAAACTAACCGTAATAATTTTTTGGTGTATTTTGCAAGCATAGCATAAAAACTTGAGAAAGGTTGGCCCAACATGTCAAGTTTCAATCCGTTTCCATCCTTGCCATTCTTAGCGAAAAACGACAGGAAAAAGGTCTAATGCCTATTACATCGTTTTCAATGGCAAAACTGGACCATAAGTTTCGGAATTCAATTGATGCGAAGATACGTTTGATATTTTGAAAAAGATAGCAAAGAGCGTGGTAAAGCCCTTTGAGGCCCTGTTTACATGGAGCTGGGGGGCCCCAGGTAGGTGGGTAACCCGCCTGTCCATATAATCTTTCATTTTAATTTGATCACGTTTACATGATAGGTGGGGTCCCCAACCTCCATGTAAACAGGCCCTAAATCTGTTTGCAATCCTCTTTATTTTTACCTTTGCCTTTTCCAAAAGGGATATCTGAACAGTGCCGTTTGACATCATTAGCACATGCCTTATATAACATAGGGTCCGCTTGGATGTCTATACGACCCTCTCTCATTTGACGAACTATTTCCTACAAAATAATCAGAACAAAAATTTGGCTCCAGATTTTAAGGCCTAACAGGCGACGATAATCCTCTTTAGAGGTAAACAGGAGTTACGCTCCTACGATGTTAGTCCAAAATTTTCGAAAGAAACACGTTACTAATTTGGGTGGCAGACGTCAAAAGAGACAAACGCTGTGGGTGGGGGTGGGGGTAGGGGAGGAAGCAAAAGCCACGTAGGTTACACATTGCCAGCCTACTTTCTGGATTACAGTCAAACCCCGCTTTACGGACACATCGTTATTTCGGACAGTTTTCTTTGTTCTTTGGGGGAAAGAAATCCCTTACATTCTTCCTAAATTCAACCCGCTTATACGGACACTCCGTTATTACGGACACTTTCTATGGTCCCTCAGTGTCCGTATTAACGTGGTTTGACTGCATAGACAGTGATCATTGAGCATTAACAGCGTCAGATGGGAGACTGCTCCATACAGGTATGCAGCGGGTAAAAGAGCATTATCCACCTTCTACTCGAAACTAGGCGCTGAAGATCATGATTGATGCACCCTTCACTCAAAATCTACCAAAAAAAACTTTAAATTGTGCTTTGCGAGTTTCATGCCGGGGTTCGGGAACTAAAACCCGAAATTATCATTACGTATGTTTTGGCGTTGCAAAAACTCTTACAGGTTAGAAATTGTGTTGAGGTTTGGGTATTCAATATTTTTATCATGTGATTTGGTGTCATCAAATAAGCGACTGAGAGAAACCTTAGCACACACAGGAACCAGACTTTTCTAATGATGCACTGCAAACGTACAGTAACCACAGTTTATTATATGGCTACAATATCACACCCGCTCTGATTGGCTGCCTTCTTGTAATGACCGGGCATTATGTTCTGTAGTGACTGGGCATCACTACCTAGGTGTCCACACCTTACACAATCTGTGTTTAACTTGATAGTGGACATCCATTAAGGGCATCCGCTGACTAGTGTCAAATGACTGTATCGCGGGCTCCTGTGTACAACTTATTGAGATGACGTGTTTTTTTTTTAAGTTATCCTCTGGCCAATTGTTGGTTTTAATTGATCGCAGGCTCAGGTCCATAATAAAAAGGCCACATAAGACACTCGAACCTCTCGATAAGGACACCTCTCCAATACAGACACCTCTCTAATACGGACACCTCTCCAATGCGGACAGTTTCCGCTGTACCGACAACATTCTCATACATTTCCTCTAAAAATAACCTCTATAATACGGACAACGGACACCAAATCTCGGCCCTTGGGAACAAATTCATACAAACGTAACCTCTTTATTATTACTCCGGGGACCAGGTGTCGTTAATTTGCGGTATGTACCATTTCCTGTCGGCGGTTACAGAAACATTGACACTTTAATCAGTCAGCGACACCAATACCAGAACATGTCAAAACTATAAACATTTATAATTGCAAATGCAGTAATCGAAAAAACTACGGCAATAGCCAATTCAATACGTTCTCTGTATGCAATGCTGTTCTTTACAACTGTAACAATTGATAATTACAAACGAAAGGCGTAATTCAGACTGTCCTATTGTCCACTTAATGAATAGCATCATTGACCATCAATGGGGCTTTAAAAATGACGTCATCATTATGACCTCTCTAATACGGACACTTCATTGTCAGTATTAGAGAGGTTCGACTGTAAATAACTTATTAACCTCGTCCGTTTGGTCATTACAGGGAAATTTCAGATCTCGGCCTTGAAGCTTGTTTACAAATTTCCATTTTTCCTGACTTGGCAATCCTTATTTTCTAGACTTAGACCAAGTCTGGAAAACTGGTTTACAAATTTCAAGACTTTTTTAAGAACTTAAGACTTAGTGCGATCGATACAAATAGATTGATTGATCTTATACTGGCTACGTTCTAAAGGGAGACTTACCACTCGACAATTCTTCGTTGTTACTGATCCTAAATGCGATTTCAGACATTCTCCTACTGTAGACGGTGGCAAACCAGCACAAACCTCTTTGATCTGGCCGGGGAAAAATTTACTGTAATGTAACACGTGATGCATCAGAGACAGGCTAAGTGCCTGCATAGGTGAAGCCATGTTATCCGTTTAAAGTACACTTGCGCAATAAGATGGCTGAACAGAGAAGACGGCAAACCTTGCGTGACAAGCCTGACAATAATTACGTTTAAAAAGATTTTCCGTTACACTTTAGCTTCCTTTAAACACAGATCTTTTTGTACTGAAGACAGAACACAGTAATGTTAAGGGAAGATCACAACAAAACACCCAAGTAATCGCCCTGCCCCGACTGACACATACAAACGTTCTGCCGCCCTCTAGCGCAAGCCCACTTATGTGAGAGCTGGAACGCGGCGATACACTTATCGCATTGACCGCAAATTGTAACTGAAAATAGTTTGATGCCGTCAAGACAGTTGGTTTCTGATGGGGTGGTGAGAATTATCGTACACAGACAGTACCCACCACTCAAGTCTTGTGGTGTATTATCACACCTGCCTTCACAGAATTGAATAGGTGTGATCTCCCTCTATCACAATATTTTCACAGTAAAATCAGTGTCAATCAGGCTCATCAAATGTTCCCTTTAGTGAAAATACTGTATTTTCCTTTGAACTCATTATCATATATTTCCAGACCCAGACACAAAGAAAATTAAAATTTACACCAAAGATGAAATTAAACCATGACATATACCCCCCCCCCCCTCCATTAACTTATGATCACCACAACGATTTCTTGAAGAAGTTGCCATTGTTCGCAACATCAGGTAGCTAATCACTATCTATGACATAACAGTACACACCAAGCCGTTTACCATTTGTTACAGGCTAGTTACACACCTCTGCTTTGCACTCCTCTACAAGTCTGGTATCCAGTCTGAAGTCTTTTGCAGCCTGACGAATTAGTTGTTTAGTGTATTCTTGACAATCTTCAGACAGGCACTATAATGAATCAAACAGTAACTATCTTCATCGAATATTTCTTATACCAGCCAATACACAGACAAATTATTTTTTTCTGAAGTTACCGGCTCATCAAACACACTTGGAATGCTGGGATAGCACTTTGCCCATAACCCACGCGGTTTCTTTGATCATTTATGATTGATTTTAGTGTTGCACAGCCATAAACTAACATAGTATCGATTTATTTCCCGCATCTCGCCCCAGTAAGCATACAATGAAAAGACCTTAGGGCCAATAATACAACCAAAAATAAGACGCGTCCTACACAAGGCTCCTTAGCATGAAATAACACAATAACAATACAATAACAATTTCATCTCCAGCATCGCACACATTGAAAGGCCAGCATAATGGGCACTCAACCGTTTAAATAAAAAAATATATTAAAAAAGAATGTCGGCTATTGAAATGTAAGTGCAAGTTCTAGCAACAAAATTACATTTTTTTATCATGGATCACCAGGCAAAGGAGCCTTACCTGGTAGTTTTTCTTGAGACATTCAATGGCTTTTCCCTCTCCTTTAGGAATATCCTTGCAAAATTTAGGAATGTCTAACTTGCAAAACTTCATCAACTGCGGATTAAGTCTGACGTCTGTAATATAACAGAGTGTACTACAATACGTGCGTGTGGAAAAGCAACCTTGTCAACGAGATTATAGACTGTTTTTCAGTCCTCTATTTTCCCGTAAGCGGGTCTGGATGGGAGTGGGGTACAAATGTCAGTTGTGAGTTAAACTTGTTAGTTGTCAGTTGTCAGTTAACCCCATCCGGACCCTCCCGTAAGATCGTCGAGATCAAGCGCCTTCCCTAACAGGCGGCCATCTTGGTTTCACATGTACCAAGTCTAGCGTGGGGAGGAGTATCAAATCTACTGAGGGGTGGGGATGGTTTCGAAGGAGGCGCCTCCCTCCCCCACCGCTATGCACCCTGGTGTCCGCCCTCTCGGTACATTTAAAGCCTATATGGCCAATCTTAACTGTAAGCGCTACATCTTGACGATTTTACAGAAAAAATGACTGCGAACAGCCTACCGAAATTCAGGCCTCAGTTTCTTATACATTTTATATATTTTTTCCTTCAAAAGAAGGCAATCACTTTCAAATAACGTAGAAGCAATCGAAATTCATGATGGTTTGAACAAATAGTCCTGTATTTGAACGGTTTCACTTTTGCTTCTCCTTGCCCTTCTATCTCAAAACAACATTGACTGCTCCTGCGTAACATCAAACCCAACAAAGTATTAGAAAATCTGCAGAAACTACGTCAAAACGCTGACGACGCAGTGTAACTCTTCTAAGTCTATTTTAAATTCCTCATACTTCTACTAAATAAATGTGTGGAAGAGAAAATGCGCAGTGGGGAGGGGGGGGGGGGGGGTGTTGCAACATATTGAAGTAAACGTACCTTGGGATTGCCTAATTTGTCTTTTAGTTATCATATCACTGCAGCTTAAAAACGAAACAAGAAACTATTTCAGTACATGAAGTGGATACAGGCGCTATCCTGAACTACACGAGTCTAATGATATTTGCGAACACATGAAAACTTATCCGCTGCTTCCGACCACAGCTCAACAGGGAGCTTGAGCAACGACGACGGCGACGGCGACGGCGACGGCAACGAGAACGGTAATAAAAGCAATTGGTTTAGGACCTCTTCACATGAGCCTGATTGACTGGGCTGACCTGGTTTGCGGGAACAATTTCGCCTTAGGTTCATATGGGAATTTTCAGCCCGGATTCCGAAGGCTGATAATCCTGTGGATGAGTTCTGGAGCGAAATTTGAAAAATAAAGCAAACATGGCGAAAAACAAAAATTATTTGCAAAAGACAAAAACTTTTGCGTCTATCATAGCTTTGGTAACTCTCAAAGTTGTATCACTGCAGTTACATGGGATGCTTGTGATGTGAGAAATACAGCGGGCATAAATTGCAAAACAATGCCATCTGGACGCCACACTTTGTCCCGCTTTCATCCCGGTAACCGGGCTGAAGTGCTCATAGAACAAACGTTTCAGCCCACTTACCGAGATCGCGGTTGGAAAAACAGGGGGCCTCGGGAACCGAGCCAGCCCACCCTCTCGTATCAACACATGGAAAATTTTACAGAGAATTTAGAGGCAAGCAAGGCGAGATCACGGAAACCCGGGTCATATGAAGAGACCCTTAAGGTGATGTTACACGAGATTATTCGCAACGACGATGTTTAGCGCAACACAGCGTTGCAACATTGTTGCGACATTGTTTCGAATGGTTACATCATTGTTCCAGCATTGCAACACTGTTGCACTAAAAATCGTCGTTGCGAATCGTCCCGTGTAACATCTCCTTTAGAATGGCAAAACAACAACTTTGCAAGAGTCATTGCACGACTACCACGTGAAACTTCCTAATTTCACCTTTTATAGAGGACGCGAACACAAGACAACAACTTTGTTTTTCTTTTTCCGAACTTTGATGCAGTCCTTTAGCATTCAACTCCAAACACATTTGCCAACATTTGACGAAGTAAACGAGATGGGATAAGCGAAATCAAGTTTGAAGTAGCCTGCGTGGCCGGCGTTGAAAGGGGAAGGGGAAGGGGGAATTTGGGCACGCGCGAGGGGGAAAGGAGAGGAACGCCTGCAAGGACGCTATTGTTTTGTCCGTTTTTTACGCTCAGATTTTGAGCGTAAAAATATTGATTGGTCAGAATTAATGAAATGTCAATCTTCGACTTAATGCCTTGTTCCGATTGGTTGAAATAAATATCACGCAATTTGAGTAACTTGATCGACCTCCTCGCAAGTTTCGCCCACACATTCTCGAATATGGCGATAGAAGCGGGGAGAGACTTTGAGTTTGTTTTGCGAGAATTGTTGTGTGAATTAGAAAAGAAAGGCCTCAACGTTAGCTTGAAAGAGGAGCAGAAGACAGCTGTGAAACAGCTTTTTGAAGAAAGAGACGTAGTGGCGGTTTTACCGACTGGTTTTGGTAAACTCCTCATCTTCCAGTTGCTTGTGTTACTGGCCCGAAGAGCAAAAAATCAGGCTGCTTGTGTGCTGGTTATATGCCCACGTACCAGCATAATCAGTGATCAAATTCAGGAAGTTGAAGCTATGGGCTTATGTGCCTGTATCTTAAGTGAGAAACAAAGTGATTTGACGGACATTGAACAAGGGAAGTTCGCCATTGTTTATTCTTCTGCAGAGATTGCGATCGACAAGAGATTTCTTGAATCGCTCAAGAAAGATTCTCCATTTTCAAGGTTTATAGCAGCGTGTGTAATCGATGAATCGCACACAATAGAAACCTGGACAGGTTTAAGGTATGTATTTTGGGACTTTTACTTTTTGTGACTGTTTCCTTCTTACCAAAGGTGCATGCAAAGAAGGTAATAATGCGTCTGAAATTGGTAGGTTCGTGTAAGTTTTCCATTTAATCCATCGTCTTTTGATGGTACTCATTCTTGCGTTGTTTTTTGTTTCATCACAGGAAAACCAAGGGAAAGAACTCGCAAAATTCTGTTGTAGTTCGAGGTGCCTATGGGGAACTCGCTCTCCTTCGGTCATTCTTTCACAAAGGTACATTTAAACAAAAGGCAATCTTCACATTATTCATATCCTTTAAAATTAAACTATAACTCCAGAACTGACAGATTAAAAAAAGGAAAAATGTTCTAGTTGTCATTTTTAGTATCAACTTGTACCAGTTATATCAGTACCATACTTTGTTTGTAATTCAGTATTTTAGAATTGCCCATAATACACTGTTTGCCATTCAAATTTTTCAAAGTGAGATTGTGCTATGGGCAATTAGAAATTTATTAAATTCTCAGCAAAGATAAAAGTGCATTATATGCGAAGATAACGAGAAATGCAAAGTAGGAGACCTTTCTTTAGAATGGCAGTGCATTCATGCACTTTCAAGCAAATCCCAAGTCTCAAAGTTTGAGTCTAAATTATCAGAATTAATTATGTAATGTATCTTTAAAACCAGTTGGTTAAATGTGATTTGTTTCCTTGGTTTCCTGACAGGTACCCCTTTTGCCGCATTGACTGGTACCGCTGATGTAGCGACATGTTCTGTCATTGTTTCCAAGCTTTCTTTAAAGAAGCCTCTTACAATTCAGGTCAGTCCAAACAGCGAAAATTTACGTTTTGCAGTTATCAATGAGAAAAAGGATGTCATATTTTCAAAACTCGACTGGTTGGTTTATCACATCAGGGAAAAAGGAGAGAGAGCTGACAAAACAGTCATATTTTGTAATACCATGAATGACATTGCAAGTGTGGTTAACTGTTTAATGATGAAACTTGGCAAAGATGCTTATTCACCCAAAGAGTCACGGAGACAGCCAGATTGTCTTCTTGGGATTTTCCACTCAAGCTGTTGGCCCTAAAGCAAGGAAAGGGTTGTGCGGTGTTTTAAGGGAGATGGGAAAGTACGAGTGGTGGTGGCTTCCACTGCCCTGAGTATGGGAGTAAACGTCCCAGACATTCGTTATGTTGTGAACTGGGGCCCTGCTAGAAGCCTTCTGGACCAGCATCAAGAAGCCGGACGAGCTGGAAGAGATGGTAAACCCAGTCATGTGCTTATTATCTACCATGGCCAGCAGCTTAGCCATTGTGAAATGGAAATAAAAGAATTTGTCAAAACTAAAGATTGCCTGCGTGTTGCTGCGTACAAGCCACTTGATGCAAGTATCCAGCCACAAAAACCTGCACACTCATGTAGTTTCTGTGCATCTTCTTGTGATTGTAACCAGTGTGAAGCAACCTGTCCTTTGTTTGAACAGACAATTCAAGGGGAACAAGGGGCTACCAGAGAATTACTTCTTACAAGACCTGTTTGGAATGAAGACAAAGTAGACTTATTATATTTTCATAAATGGAACCCCATGTGTGTAGTGTGTCCTTGATCCAAGTATGAAGTTGCCTGTAGTCAAGACCGTGCAGCAAGTTGGCTTTAAAATCAGGAAAAGAGGGATGTCCATCTCGCCCACTTACAACTTTAAATGCTTGTATGGATAGGAGGTCATTGATCATTTGATAAACTGCTTCCTCCTTCTTTGCCACAGAACGGTATGAGGTTCTACGTGACATTGTGCAATCAATATCAACATTGTGCAAGATTAACTCCACTGCATCCAGAGTGCCAGCAATTCTCGCAGCACTCTTTTCATTCAAATTGGGACCCACTTCTTTCCACATGATCTTGAGCAGATTGTTCTGGTGTTCTTTCCTTAAATCAAAGGGTATGTTGCAGGCCTTTCCACCGTACAAATTAATGAACCTGTTCCACTTTAGCCTCTCAGCTTCGAACTCGGCTAAGATGGCACATATTTCTGCCAGATAGTGCAAGGTGACATGGGCATATTTCGGATGCTTGTTAGCTTTATAGACAAGAAAAAGTAATTTTTATGTCTCAAACAGGCGCTGACCATCCCTTTCCTTCACAGCATCCTCAAATCCCTTTAGAATCAATCCAAAAGCCAACTCACACTGGTGGTAGTTGAATAAAATATCCTCTTTAGCGTCACCATCTGGCTGGTTAGGCTGCTCTGGGGCAACAAAGTCTGGGTGAACCTGTCTTTCGTGTCTGAAAAGAGAGAGTTAAACAAAGATAAGTGCTGTTCAAAGGGGCAGGGGGAACTCGAGCCTGCAAGAATGCAAGGGACACAAAGTCTAGCATGTTTGAATTCTGCCTTTCCCTTCCCTCTGGAGCCCTGGTATGCAGGCTTAGCCGTCATATTTATGTACTCAAGTGAGAAAAACTACAAAGTAATCATTACATGACTAACTAAATGTTATTCACTTGTTTTTTTTTTTTCACAATTAAACGGACTGTATGACTGTATGAGTTGCTGAAAACTATAGGATCACAGAGATGTTTTAGTGTAACTTCGTTGCAATATTGAAAATTCATTTTTGTTTTAATCAAGGGCAATCACCTGTTTCTTGTTGACTTTGTACTAAAGACAAGGCCACAGTTATTTCTGCGAAGGAAGTACCCCAGAAAATCCATCTTTATCAAACACTTGCAACTTCAAGTTGTGACTTTCCAGCTCATGACTGTAAAATAATAATATGAAACCATTCAAAATGCATTGAGCCTACTGTTAGTTGTACTTTAAGCACTTGCATTCAGACAAATCAGGAAAATAAATATATATCAGGCAGAATGGCAGGCTGTAAAATTGACTTTCTTTGAACCCTGATCCCAGGGAGGGGAGGTACTCACGTACATGGCCTATACGGGGACATGTCGCTGGTCAAGGTATGGTTTCTGACCTCTTTGTTCATTAACAGGGTATTTTATTTTGCGTGAGTCTGTCCTTAACAGGGTATACAATTTCACGCTCTGTTCTTGAACAGTGTACGTCTTGTGTCCTAGGCAGCGTGTGTATTTTAGGATTTTTTTTGTCTTAAACAGAATCGGGGTTACAAATCCTTGATGGCCCACCTATACCTGAATAATGGTTGAGTACCCCCCTTCCCCTCCAAGGGGTGCATTAAGTTTAATAGATTTAAAATTTCCTGATATTTTGTAGTTTACACTGACCGCACTCTTCTGGAGTGGAACACAAACGTCCTTTGACAGTCTTCAAATCGGCACTGGAACTGGTGTTGGTTTGCCTGGTTCAATTCGTCTGTGTTCTCTACCAAGCATGCCACATCTGAACAAACTGCATACTTCTCTACATGACGTTTGCAAAGAGAAAGCAACCACTGACTTTTCATTTCATTACTAGAAGTGTTTGATGGCATCTCGAAGGAGGGCTTGTCTGTAAATAATATTATCAAATGAGAACAATATTATCACAGTCATGCTGGAGGTAAAACAACTTGCAGTATCAAGTAAAAAGAACACTAGCTGGTCTTAATAGGCAGTATATGAAATACTATAGTTACAGTGGTGCAATTCACTCAAATTCCACAGTCAATGTCAGCTCAAGATTATATAATAATTATATAAATACAATCCACATGTAATGTAAGGTACCCTCAAAATGTTATTACCATCTACTTTTGACATTCCACACATCTCCATAAAAGAAACACAGATGTGGGCTTCCACCTCCCTTGAATAAAAATCTTTGTATTCATTGTAGTTTGTCTGCACACCCTTGGCAGCATTAAATTTCCCTGTGCGATTCATACTGGCCCTTGATGTGCCCATCTCACTTGCTGACTTGTCTTTAGCAAACATCTCTAATTCCGTCTAGGGAAAAATAAAAGAAAAAATGCAAACGACCTTTAGCACGTTGACTGGATTATTTTCTGAGTAATCTGTTCAGGTTTAAAATTTGCCAAAAGTTAAACCTGTAGTTAAGAGTGCAACAGAGTTAATTCTGATGAGTGGATGAACATCACAGTGTGTCAAGAAATAAAAACTGTACTTGGATTTAAAACTGGATAATACCCAAAATGACTTCTGCAAAATTTCATGGCCATAATAAGTCTTAAAAAAATGGTTTTAAAATTTCAATTTATTACTTAATTGGAAATAGCTCAGTTAATATACCAAAGTACCCCCGTCCCGACTAAACACACCTTGTATAGTGTAACCTTGGCATGCCAGTCAGCGTGTTCTGGAGGAACTCCCTCTAGTCTATCATAGTTGCTCTCTCCACCTCTCATAGCCCATTCAACATTCCTTGCTCTTTCTTCAAAAAGTTGGTCACCGTGCATTGGGACAGTAGCAACTACTTCTTTCTTGTTCTCTTTGGTGAAACATGGGACATATCGAGACTGGTAATCTTTCAAGATTTCTACCATCTCTGCGGCTACATTAGGGTTATGGAACTCCATTCCTAGTGAACACGGTAAGAAGAAAAAATAAAAAGCAAAAAAATTATTGTGAAGACAAAAACTGAACACTAGGTTGAAAGGTCAGTCACTATCAACAACAGTCTTAGTGAGGGCTAAGCTCACCTGAGTAATCATGCTCCACCTGCTTATCAATTAATGTCATATATTGTTAAAACAAAGCCGACAGAGCGATATTATCTTGCATATGTAGTGATAAACAATAACATTTCATTGTAGTGGTATCTTTGGAACTAACCTAACAGCTACAGCCTTGCAACAATTATTGTCACCACTTTTGGTGAGGAAGGGGTGGGGGTAAATAAAGGACACTATATTATACAGAAAACAATTGTCTTAAGCATTATCAAAACAGTTAAAAAGGAGAAAAACATGCCAAATAATAAAATTGTGCTATTCCTCTTCCCTGTCTGAATGGCGGTGGAACTTTTTAATGTACATACCGTTTCAGACTTTTGTGCCATTTCTTCAACATACTTGTGTGGAATGTGAAAATCACATTCTTTCTGAAGTCTTTGAAGGCTGGAAGATATTTTGTGACCATTCTGCTCACATTCACTGCCCACTGCCAAAAAAGATTTGTCTGTACAAATGAATCTGGCAGAAAATCAATAAAATGGAGGTCTGAGATGGATTTTTGTGGTTTCACGGAATTGCAGGCTGAATTTGCCACTTTATCGAGGACAGCATACTGATGGGTCCAGTGAAGGGAGCGGTTGACATGATCTTTGGTTTGTATTCGAGCATTGATACTCAAGTCAATATTATCTGCAACAATCCTATGTTGGGTAATGCAAAAAATATTATTATTACTATTTCCTATCAGTGGAGGGGAGGGTTGACCACGAAGAAAAAAAAATTCATTTGTAGTGATTACGTTGTTTCACTAAGGAGGGATATATCATTAAAAATTCAAATTTTGTAATAGGGAAGATGGGGACATCTAGATTACTTGAATTGTGTAACTTTTTTTTGTTCCTTTGCCCACGTCCTCTCCCCCCCCCCTCCAATCCCTCTCAAAGCAAGAAATAAAAACATGTACCCGTATATTTTTTTGCATTAACAACACAGTTTTTTTTAGCAAAAATAGATTTGGCAATTGGGCAACGCTTTTAAATAGCTTTGTAGGCAACAAAGTATACCAAAATGTCAATCCGGCAAAGTCTCGTTAGGTTCCAAGGAAAATAGAATGAAACACACTATTAAAAAAAAAACACTATAAACGTACACTTTCTACGAAATTTAAAGAGATTCTTCCTCCAAGAGGAAGTAGTTTATATCAAAACATACCAGGCTGCTAAAAGAAACGACCCACCAACACATCCCGTTCCTCTGTAACTCTCTCATACGAACACCAATTTAGTATACTTTCGTCCAACCCACATGACTTACTTGAATAAAGGAAGCTTTTTGTTTTCCAGTCGCTTCAATGCCTCATCGATTACATCACTGTTGTAGTTAGTTTTGTTGAGAATTTGCCGTGACTTCTCCAGCTGCGTCACAGACGCTGATAATTTTCAGGAGTGTACCATTCATAAGTTTTCAATGTTGCCTCACTTGCGTCCACTTCTATCGCTATGTCCATGTCGTCTTCCTCTCTATCTGGAACTTGCTTCTCTTTCACTTCCAGAAGAAGTTTCTCTGCGCATTTATTTGTTTCGATGCATTTCCGCCAAACTATAGCTTTGTTATCAAAGATCTTACCCATTTTCTGCTGTAAAGCAATCATTTGGTCGTGGGACATGCAAACTCCCAGATGGTTTAATTGTCCACAAGTCCTTGTATGAAACTCCAATGTGAAAAAGAATAGTGGAGATTCTCGAGACTACTGCAGACATTGCAGGGTTTCTGCAGCGAATTAAAGACGCCACTGCCAGAGCGACTGCATTCACCGCTCTCTCGTTTTCTTCACCGGTTTCCACCCTCGTCAAATTTGAAGCGTTGCACATTGCTTCGTATAAAAGCGGACAGTGCGTCTCCACCTCTTTGCAAAGAGTTTTATTTGAAAATACGGCAAGTTGCTCCGAACTCCTGTACTTTAAGCAACTGTCATCACTTGATGAATAATTTTTGCACTCGCGTGCGATCTCTTCCGAGAAAACTCTCTTTAATTCAGGAGCGAGGTGTTCGTGTAGAAACAGCCCATTCGCAACAGTTTTCCACTTTTTCAAACTGATGTTCTTTATGACCCTCTGGTTTTCATCGTCTATGGCACTTTTAACAGAAACCTCACCACTTGGGTAGCAAATAACGACTTTAACGTCGGCAAAACCATGTGAAGTGTCGGGATCATCTACATTACAACTTGAAAGCACGTTGGAATGTACTGCTCTGGAAAATCCTCCGTCGTGGAAATTCAGAGATTTTCTTCTTGTGGTAGCGATGTTTTTCTCTTTTAGCGGCGATTGAGTTCTAATTGATTTACGGTTTTGTGGACTGCTTCTCGCTGGAGACAAAACCTCAGAAAATTTTCTTTTATCGCCTTCACTAGCACAAATACCTTCACAGTCCAGTTCTTCTGCAGACTCCACAGAGACAGCGTTTCGAATTTGCTCCGATCCAAAACGTCTGGAAAGGAATTCCACTAGTTCACAACAGTTTTTAATTTTTCTTGCGCAAACACTACACGCAAGTTGCGAAAAACCAGGGAAGCTGTTTACATTAATTCCGACTACTGCTATTAACCATTCAGCCCATACAACTCCAAATGTATCGCTCTTCAGAGATAGTTTAAACAAATTGATACAGGATTTTGCGTTGCCGTACTCAATTTTCAAGTTAGTTTGACAAACACGACAGACTCCATAACAGTTATCTTTCTTCTTTGGGCGACCGCGTTGAGGTTTTTTGATTTCACAACCATCCTCCATAGCATTTTGTTTTTCTAGTTGTTTGTTTTTCTGGAAAAAAGCTATTACCTGAAAAACGAGAACGCGCTTCGCGCCCAGAATTTCCCGCGAATGTTTTTGATTGGATGTCATTTGACAGCCAGACATTGCACGGTCAGCTTATCTTTGCATATCAAGTTAGGGACGGTTTGGACAAAACAATAGCGTCCTTGCAGGCGTTCCTTTCCTTTCCCCCTCACGCGCCCCACACGCTCTCGCGCGCGCCCAAATTCCCCCTTCCCCTTCCCCTTTCAACGCCGGCCACGCAGGCTAAGTTTGAAGCAGCGCCAACTCACTTTTTATTTGGGCGTGGCCCAAATAGAGTAATGGAAACGGCTTGTTTTGACGCAAATGTGCAATAGGCACGCAATACGTGCTAACGTAAACAAGGCAAGTAAACAAACGAAGCGAGGCGAATGTCTGGCATGCGAACGTCTTGTACAAGGTAAGAGGCATGTGGGTTAGAAAGCTCTGCTAGCACACGGCACTTAATCGCACTTTTACGATCTCAAAAGTTAATCTGAATCTTCAGTATTTTTGCCTCATCGAAATTTGGAAGTCTGAAGTCCAGGGATGAAATCTATCAAAAATATTTGGAATATTAACGACGGGTTTTGGTCACAATAAGATCACAAGCAACGAACCTTGAAACACAGAAACTCAAAAAACCGATCGAAATCCACCAATCACAAATCATAAACAATGACCTTTTGGACCCGCTGAAGAAAACTTTCGTTTCCTAAGAGGTCCGCTAAGATGATTGACGTCTGACATTTTTTTGAAGAGAGGATCGAAATGCACCAATCAGAGAAAGACAGTTTTAATTGCATGTGTCCTAAGAGGTCATCTGAATTTGCTGTTTTCGTTATTTTATGTCCATTTTCTTTTCCTTATTTTGTGATTGGTCGATTTTGTTAGGTCGAGTGGATAATCCAATGAGGGACGATTTGGATATCGTTTGATCCGAAATTTTTCGAAGCAGCAGTGAGAAGCAGTTTGGATAACATTTGGCCGCGGCGTTTCGACGAACGTGTTATTATATTGTTCAATCATGTTATCCCCGGTTAAACTTTCAAATGCACACACTGTTCGCGGTAGGCCCACACTAAAAAATAACACTGAGTGTTTTCGGAATGGCCTGGTCCGCGAACTCAAAGAAAAACAAAGGAAATTATCAAGACATTCAATGACATCAAAGACTCATGGACCCCATAGACGTAACAACAAATCGGAATATCAGGAGTGTACGTGTAAAATGGGTAAGAGTTTGAACAAAGGAATGTTGAACAAGTTTGAGAGTCGCAAGATTTGTGTAGCTGGTTATCAGTGTGACAATAGTGATTTTGATTTTTGCATTGCGGAACACAGCGAGTTGCCTGTGATAAAAATCTGTTCCGATGAAGGAAGAGACGATTGTCAACAATTGAAACCAAAAGGGACTGAGGCTTCTTTTGGAACTACTGTGATAACTGCAACAATTCTTTTTATTATTTCAATTTTGTTTAGCAGGGTGACGGTTGATGTACTTGTTTTTGTATTGCGTGTTGTGTTTTTTCATCTAATTGTGTATGTTGTGACGCGGTACGTGTACGATGCTGTGCGTCGGGATTTTGCATTGTCAGCAAGTTTTGTGTTAGAGTGTTTTGATGGCAGCGAGGTGACGACAAGAGAAGGTAATGAGCTAGTTGTAATGAAGGAAAATTGTGTTGTGGAGGAAATAAAAGAAGTTGAATTGAGATCTCGTCGTGGGAAATTTATTTATAACAGAACTTACAACTCCATTGGTTTAAATCAGGTTAGTCAATTATATTTTCGGCATCTCAAATTACCATAAAATCGAGATTGTAATTCGAAACTCGCGTTGTTTTCAAAATTTGCATAAATCGGGCGCTGCAAAGAAATATTTAGGTTACAAGCGCTTCGAAATACTGTACCTTCAGAACGGCATAGCTTTTACTTGTTGTGCTATATGTTTCAAAACTATCGATCGATTCTAGCTCAAAAACTCTCAAAGCAGCGGTTTAAATGTTAAAGCCCGTGGCCGGTTGAAATATTTAGGATGGATCGATTATTATTTTATCAGCTTGTGGTATGAACGAAACGTTTTTCTTCTCGATAAAGTTCACTCAACAAATTTAGAAAGATTTACGTGACTTTTCATATGTGGAACGAACTGACTATTTTATGGAACGAACTGACTACTTTATGGAACTATCTGACTATTGAATGGAACGATCTGACTTGGAACGATGTCAACGATCTGACCATGGAACGAAATGACCGGTTACCGTCATGTAGACTAGCAGACTGCCGATGAACAAATTAAAATCTTTTTTACAGAATGCACGGAAAGTGACACCTTTTGTACGGAAGAGTATTCGGAAAAATCACCATTGTCGTCTGAAATTCATTGTTACGTTAAAAATAGAAAAGGTTTGCATGTGAGGTTTTCACTTCAGGGGCAACTCCAAAACTAGTTCGTAAACGAGGGGAGGTGTATCTGTCGTCTAAGCATCACAGCACAGGCGATTTAGGTGGAATGAGATATCCAAATAGGCTTCTAAGTAAGAATTTGCCTCTCTGTACATGTAATTATCCATTTTATAGTGCTTAAAACAGTTTGAATCACCGGGTTAATTTTGGCCAACTTAAGCTTTGTGCTGATATAGAGAAGAATCCAGAACCGTCCATTTATGTAGATGCTACAAAAACAATTAATGCTCCATACTGTCAAGGAAATGTTACAGGATTTTGGGAGAATGGTGGACAACGATGAGTCGCAATGAGTCTGTGCGCTTTAATTTACAGTAAGATAACAAAGATTACTTCAGTTGATGATACGACTCAAATAATGATTGTTGGTATTCAATTATGTTCTAGTCTGTCACTGCTTGCAAGACAATCTATGTTAATGTTAACAGAATTGCCAGGAATGGTTACAGTGTTTGAGCAATTTTTCCACCTTGAATACAGTGACAGTTATACTTGTAACATCCATCACTACTGTATATGCCACTCACAGGTTACAGCATTTGAAACACTCTTGGCACTGAACTACAACTCATTCATTTTAACGGTGGCAATTATTGGTGTTGGTATCTACGTCACTGAGGCTGGGGGATATAATGTATTTGATTCTCATGCTAGAGATATGTATCATAACAGTCAAGTGAAGGGACATGTGTATTGTTGGAAACACCATCCATGCATAAATTAGTACAATATTTTCAGACTCTACATAGGAATGAGGATATATGTGAACTTAAAAGTGTACGTATTGCCACCTTTGAACCTCATATTTTCTCAAGCAGTGTTGAAAATTGTAGTATATCAGATGTTAATAGTTACCAATGTTCATGTAAATAGTGCTACAATATACCCTATAGCAGTTTATGCAGTGTGTTACTCCCTTATTAATCCTTGTGGATACTGGACTTAAGGAACTTTATTTGCCCTTGTTAGTAACCGGAATACACTGTACAAAGTGATGGGTGTGAAAACACATCTGTCAGAATCAGTGGAGCTGAGATAAACCTTACTCTCAGGGCTGTAACCACTTATGTCCTATGTTGCAATTTGTCTCCAAGCATGTCTGCATTGAAGATGTGCATATTTTCAAACATTGTCGTGAAATGACACTATTTTTGTTGTATATTGGGACATACTGTATAAGCTGTGCGGTTCAGCAAACAAGTGGAGTAAGGGATTTGTCTTCTCAGGTAAGATAATTATGATGACAGTTCTTTAGCTGCAATAAGGCATGCTCAAAGTTTCATACCCGTAGTACGACCACGCCCAAATATACGCTCACACAGCGTCTTGTTAATTAAGTGAAGTTTTCGTAGCTGTCGCCGTCGTTGTTGTTTAAGGTGGCTCGATACAGTTTTTCAGGGTCAATACCTCGCAAGGTTGACCATAAACTACGTCGCCAGAAACAACGATTTGGAAAAATTGCCACCACAATTGTATTAGATAAAGATGAAACTTTGTTATGACGGAGTTGCAATGACATCGGAGTTGTCATAGCAACGAAATGACACCATTACCTATGACTCCCTATTGCGTCAGGACGAACATAATGAAAGAAACTACAAAAGCTTGTCCTAGGACATAGCTGTTGGAAAATCTTGCATCCCTGACATCATATTGTCGAGGTGCATTATGACTATACCTTTGATCAACTTCTGGTCTGTGTTTGTTCTCCTCGAGGCAAGAAAACGCTTCTGAAGGTTCGACATCATTACAAAACATCTAGAAAACAAAAACGAAAGAAGAAAACCACATCAGCAGAGTTCGCCTTTGAATTGTTGGGCAGGATAAACCACCCTTCCCCCTACTTACCCCACCTCCTCCTCCCCTAACCCGGAAAAAACTAACAGACACCTCCTTCAGAAGAATTTAGACCACTTTCAGTTCACGACGACACGTCATTGAAAGCCAAGTGTGGGTTAGATTGCAAAACAGCCCGTATTTTTGTATTAAAATCGTGCGTTTTGTAAAACTCGTTTAGTATAGGCGTGTAACTGTGGCTCAAAAATAGTTGGGAAATTATTAAATCACAACATACAGATAAGCTAAAATGGAGTTACCAATAGTTTTTACCTTAGGATTCAATGTAACGTATTAAACTTTCAAGCACCAATATCCACAGACAAATTCTCCAGAACGACCTGCATACATTTCCTTAAAGGACTAGTCGGGAGAATTTAATAGAAGATCAAAACATTCTCCCTTTGGCGATCATTTTATTAATTTTCCTAATCTCTTCTCTTGATGATGTATGGATATTGTTAGGAGAAAATTGATGTTAGTCTCTCTTAGGACCTATAAGTTTAAAAGGCTTCTACTAACCTTGATCATTTTTTTGCAAGGTCGCCTTAAGTTGTAGTCTAACTCGGGGTCTTCTATCTCTTCCTCCTGCGTGGGAAATAAGAAATATTTTATGAGAAAGATCACCGATAAAACAGTTACCGGGTACACATCGCTTCAACAACTATAGCAGTTTGGTTGAAGTAAAATTACCCCAAGCACGACCAATCAGAATTGCTACCCAGATCTGGGTAGTGACACGTCATCAGTATGGAATTTCCGCGCCCGTTCCTCTGACGTCATTTCGCGGGGAAACCTGTTGTGGCGTCGCCAAATGTCGGCTCTTTTTGTAGTTAATCTCATCTCTACTAAGGATCATAAAATTTTAAATGTTATACATACCTCACGCTGGAATAAGGCTTTTTTGCAAAAGTCTGATACATCTCTTCTATGATCCCTAAGACACTCCAGTACCTAAAAAAAAGCAGACGGATGTGTTGGAGTTAAACGCCATGATCAACTTCAAATTCAGTTTTACTGCGTGAAAACAGTCATGGACAAGAATAAATCATGCTGCCCTTAAAATTCGTATTTCCACAAAGTTTAAAAACATTTCTGACAACAGAGTTGAGAACAAAATCAAATTCTCAAAAAGCGTTGGAACTCCTCTATGTAATCAAGTCTTCAGTGCTGCCGTCTTACAGATATTCACAAAAAAGGAAAATTCATTACGCATTACAATAGTGTACAAGTAACAGTCGTACACATCGCTGCAAGCACTAAACTCGATGGATTTAAGAGAAAACGAAGGGCTTAAGTTGGCATAATTCATACCAACAAGGGAAATTCTTTACACGCGCAATAGTGCAAAATTATCAACTGCATCGTAATGTATCAAAGATGGGTGTCCTGTTTGGTTGAGGTTTTCCACTGTGACCAGCCAGCCCCTAAACAGTGAACTGTCCCATGGCTGACAATCCCCCCCCCACCCACCAACCGTCCCCTCCTCCCCACCTGGAGTTCGGTCCAGACACCTGTCCACACTCTGTTAATAGACATATAGTGGGAAGGAAAGGGACGGGCAGAATGAAAAGGTGAATGAACACACTCTGGAAAAGGAAAAAAAAACACCATCCTTAAACAGGCTGAATTACGCTTCAAACACTTGCCAAAAAGAGTGTTCAGAGAATGTGCCAAAACAGCTGTTGCTGACCGCCAAAAATGCATCAGCTGCTCTTTGTTATTAGCGAACTTAAGAACCACGACGACGACCGGAAGTGAATTATAGTGTACTACGCAAGCGCGACCAGTAAATTTCGTCGTCGTGGTGTCGTCGACGACACCAAACAAAGTACAATCACGTCGTCCTGCAATCCACAAGCTTCGGCAGGTATAAATCCACTGCTTTAAGCGATTTTTGTAGTCGTTTGTTTTTTCTTATCTTCGTAAATCCAGGTATCGTTCCTTTTTTCTCCTAACAAGCGATGTTGATTGAAAATTCGACGAATGAATTGTTTTTATTTCGAAGAATGACAACAGCTGTGGAGGCTGAGCGAGCGAACTCATAAGTGATAAACTTATTTGTGTGTGTTTAGGTATGGAAAATCATATATCTTTAATACAGAGGAAATAAACTATATACGGAAAACAGCTATCACATCAGAATGTCTCGTTTTCCAAATCTAAACTCTTAACAGACACTCGGACTCGGTCATCTCATTCAGGTTGAAAGTTGAATAATCTTCGTACGGAAAGCAGGTGTTTTTCCACTCGAAAAGGTCAGACAACACAAAAAATTCTTCATCGTCAGTGAAATTAGACGTACGGCTTAAAAAATAAGATCTTGCATTGTTTTAAAAGACGCCATTGCGAAAAACTTTGTTGCCAACAAACATCACAGTTTTACACTTGTGTTTACATTCAGTGTCGTCGTCGTCGACGGACCGACTGCATCTTAAGTTTCCTTTTTCCCTCCGAAACTGACGTTCTCGTTCCAGTCTTTTCCCAGTCAACAGACGTCGTCGTCGTCGTCGTCGTCGTCGTGAACTTCGTCGTGCTTCTTAAGTTCTCTATTGACTTGTTAACTCTACTAATGCTTTTAAATTTCATATCAAGTACTGGGTGTGAGGAAAGTACCTGAGCAAACTGAGGAAGCCACAAGAAGCCGCAAGCAAGCGCGAAAGGTAGCCATAACAACTTTGTGAAGGAAGTTACAGTCACACTTAGAAGAGTTTCATAGAATGATGCTTAGCAAGGCGGTCCCATCGACCTAAACCCTCTCGTACACCTCCTGAAGTTTACACTGCACAACGTAGGATTCCTTATCACTTCGGTTTTGAACACTGACTATAGTTACTGATTAGGGCTAAGCCCTGAAAAAAAACGGTTAGCTTCTATTTAGGATTAGGGTTTTTGCCATATAAGTTCAAAAAAATTATCTCTAGCCAGCCAATCCTCAGTGGTCTCAAGCTTATGGCAAGGAGATGGACTGAGGACCCTACACTACGGGTTTGATACCCCCTCACGCTCTTCGGAATTTTTATTCCTTAAAAATTGAGGAGACTTACACTTTGATGAACATTTGCTGAGCAGAATTTTCAAGAGACTAAGAAATTTCATCTGAGTGTAGTCTGGAAGTAATAAAGAATACTCCGTTGTGAAGTACTTCATAAGGGCACCAAGGGGTTTAAGCCGATTGGATGTAATACTGACCTAGGAAGCGAAGGAAACATGAGCGAAATGACTGACCACAGAGAAGGCGCTGTAAAAACTCAAGAGCCCAGCAAATGCCCAAAGACCGCCCCATATACGATTAGTGTTGGAGATCGCATCGCTGGGCAGCATTAGTGAGCATAAGAAACAGGGCCCGGTTGCATAAAGCGCCCGTAATAAGTAAGGGTACGCGTACGTCCACTCGTAACTTAAGTCAGTTGCATTAAATTACTTAAGTGGTCCACTTAGGGAATTCACTTAAGTAGTTGCACTTACGATTTTTTTAAGTTTTCACTTAATTGTCGTTTATGCAACAGAAATTTTGGGTTTTCCATAAAACCTTTTTTACCAGCAAAATAGCACCTAAATTTACGGGACTTATGTAGGTCCCGTATCGTTACTGTTTTTGCTAAACTTAACGAGATCTTTTACTGAGAAGTGAAAAAAAGTATTTTTCTTCACGTTATTCGTTCTAATGCGCTTTGTTAACCTCTGATGTACACTTTAAAGCCGACGTTGTGAAAAAAGAAGAAGAACTATCATTTTCAGTGGAAAAAATAACGTCTGCGTGAAAACTTCATTTTTTTGAGAGGCTTAAAAGTGTTCGAAACGACTTAAAACTTTCTTTACACTCACCGATGGTTAGCTTAAAAAAAAGAGTGAGTCATTAATGAAGTACTATATCAAAGTTACGTGTGCCAATAAGTGAGCCCGTACGTTACCACGTGAAACAGTAACTTACGAGAGTGTTAAGTGCGTTCCATGCAACACCCGTAAATGTACCCATAACGGATTCGTAAGTGACCTACTTAAGTGGGCACTTAAGTGTAGGTTTTATGCAACCGGGCCCAGGACGGCAGAGAGAAGAGGACAACAAAAGGTTTGTGCGTGACAGGCGTGACAGGGCTATTATTTGCGGGTTTTGTCGGGATCTTGAATTAACCTGGCTGCGTTGTTGCCTTACAAAGAGATCTTTTGCAAGGAAGGTGAAGTTTGGCGGGAGATTGTTCAAACATAAGTTCTGTCACGCTGTCACAAAAGGTTTGCCGTCTTCTTTCCCGCGTCCTCCTTTTACGTAAGTTCACTATTGCCTAACCTCGCTTAAATTACATAAAGCTAAATGAAAAATAAACGGAGACAAAAAGGTTTTCTCACCCTTGCTTGTCCTTTAGAAGTGTTGGCACAGAGACGAGCGATGTCTTTCATGAAAGGATCAAAGCGCACATCTTCGGACTGAAAAGGAAAATATAAAATTAACTATACCTTACAAATTAAGGGGAGGGTTTATAAATTACCGTATTTCCTCGAATAAGGACCCGGGCGCTTATCTAAAATAGCCCATATTACAGTTACAGCTTGAAACAAGGCTGAAGTTCACCTTGTTTTGAAACAATTCTTCCTGCTTTATTATGCAAATGATGTTGTTCTTATGCTAACTAGTACTTTTGAAGCAAAATTTACATTAGAAAAGGAAGGAGGTTTGTATCAAAACAAGGTCTACTTCAGCCTCACGTTCGCTCAAAGGCTAGTACACTAAGCCCATAACTTTAAAATGCCCGATTACGGCTAGAAGAGGGGGGCGCTTATCGGAAGGACGGTACTTCATCGAGGGGGGCGCTTATCAAGTTTTCCTTTCAAAAAGTGTAACTTTGTTTCGGCCAAATCTAAAATAGAAACGTTAAGTTAATATTAATAGCCTTTCGTTCGCGAAAACAGTAGCTGTAATCAATCATACCGTAGTCCCACATGTGTAACAGACATCTATACCATTATGGATGTTTATAAATTGATGATTATCTCGTTACTCTCGAGATCATCCTCGTCAATGATGGGCAGATCATACCAAAGTGTTTCTTCCACGAACTCAAAAAGTTGCAGCCAATCGGAGAAAAGAAGTAATGACGTCACAAAAAATAAATTTGTGAAATTATAGGGTTGGTTAGTTAGTTAGTTAAGGTAAATCCTTTATTAAGCACCTCCTCTCAAATAAGCCCTCCCCCCCCCCCCCCCCTCACTATTAGAGGATTTGAGGTAGTTACTGAGTTAGTTAATTAGTTAAGGTACGGAAAAACGGGCTACAAAAAACGTGCAACTTGTCTCGCAACATTGCTGCAAAACGAGTTGAATAGCGATGTTGCGCGTTTTACCAACCACATAAAACCTGTCTTGCAACAAATCAGGTTGTTAACAGGTTTGAACGTGGGTGGTAAAACGCGCAACATCGCGATTCAACTTGTTCTGCAGCAATGTTGCAAGACAAGTTGCGCTTTTTTTGTTGCCCGTTTTTCCGTACCTTTAGTTAGTCAGTTAGTTAGTTATTTAAATAGTTTAGTTGAGCGCTCGCTCGAACAACATGGATTCTCCCTCGCCAGTCACTTTGGTCTAGCATTGCCGTTCTGAGTTCTCCGATGTTGGTGAACCCAGTGTCACGAAGCAGAGTGTGTATGTACATGGTCCTAGGTGCTAAGTCTTCCTCTCTTAGTTTGTCCGTGTTGTGGCTTCCACAACACAAGCTTCGATGCCTCCTTTTTGTGTCTAACTAACACAATGCCAGGCTACTCTCATTCTTCTTTGCCTGACCTTGCTAGAAAGCTTTGGGGTTGCTTAACACACACAGAAATAATAAGAGAAAAATGTTCACTTGCTAAAATCCAGCCTGTAAATTGGTGGGGAGATATAATCACTGTGATGCTCCTATGACTCCATACAAACCCTTTTAAATTAGGCCTGGATCCAGTTCAATTTTAGAAGCATTTGTTAGGATTGTCCAGAGCATTGCGATGCTTAACACTACCAGACACTTAGCATCTTGGATTACATAAAAGGATCTCCTTAAGCTCACCTCTTCTTCCTTCCCAACCCTCAACTCTCGTCGACATTTTTCCGAAACATCAGGTTCGTCTTCATTTATGATAGCATCACGTATCTTCTTACGCAAGCATTCGACAAGTTCATACCGTCAAACAAGAAATTAACTTCACCCACATGGTCTGAATACAGTGAAAACCCACTAGTAAGACCCTGCATTTTCCCAGGTTAGCCTAAACAGGTTCTTTCATTAATGGCAATCAGCCCAAATCTAGGATATTTAAGTTGTTGAAATTCAGCTTATTCCTTTAAGGTACTTAAATAAAATATGCATAGCAGTTTCGCATGTGATGTAAAAATGCCTATACGAAGAAGAGCTGAAGCACTTACTACATGAATTTTGAAACATCCTTGTCTTATAATGCTTTATCTTATTTGCCAAGTGTACAGAATTTTTTACATAAAGATTTAGAAATAAATAACTTGTTTCTAGGCTAAAGAGGTTCTTCTTATAGGGGGCCTAACCGGCTAATTATAGCCCAAAAGGCTCTTAAAAACCAGGTTCTTTTTGCGGATTTTTACTTCAATGAGTTTTCTAATTAATTAACTTTATTTATGAAGATGATGTGAACTGAGGAAGTACAAATTTTAAATGACGATATGATCGTCCCATTGGCAATTTATTGCAATTTACGACATTGCAAATAACTCCCCCCCCCTCCCCCCAAAAAAAAACAGGATTCGAACTCATGGCCTCTGCGTTAGCGCTGCAGTGCTCTACCCTTTGAGCTATGAAGACTCATACATTGGGAGCTGGCCGATTTATTGGGTTCGTCTTAACCTATGAAAGGAATGAAACATACTGGGACGATCAAATCTTTGTTTAATATTAACTTGATTTATCTTGGGCTGTATCTATAATGCAAACGCTAGTGCGTATAAATCACAGAAACAAATATATCAATAAAAATAACAGGGCTATTATCCCTCTAAGCCCTGAGGATGATCAACATCTATTTTCTCCTATCAATATCACTACATAATCAAGAGTAAAAGGAATAAAAATTAACAAAAGGATTGCTAAAAAAAGCTCTCACAGTGGAACCTCGATGTAACGAACCTCCATACAACAAAGTCCTCGGTATAACGAACGATTTTCTTAACCCTAGCAATATGAAAAATTACCTCGACATAACGAAACCTCGTTACAACGAACACATTTTGCCAGTCCCTTGGCCCTTTCGTTATATCGAGGTTCCACTGTATCTGTTAACAAATTCTCTCCAGTAATGTTTTAAGCTAATATATGGAGATCAGTCTGAAGAATTTGTATATCGATATTGGGATTTAAGAGTTAAAGAACTGCCCAACTAGTGCCCATTACTGCTTACAAGCCGCCACATATTAATCCCCAGTTATAAGCCCAAAAAAGTTCGTCCGATTATAAGAAACCTCTACCTTGTACTGAAACGAATTCGACGTTGAAGACGCTTGAAGCTTAACTAAAAACCAGTAAACGCAAATCTTATTTTGTTCAGCACTGCTATAGTTATAAGCCCCCTTGGATATACGCCCTTCCGTTTATAACCCCTTCTAAAACCCCTTGCGAAGATGTATAAGCCCAGGGCTTATAAGCGACAGTTAACGGTATTTACAACTGGGCCCGAGGAGGTCAGTGATATTAATGATAACTACACCACCACACGACTCAGTTCGACGTTGGAAATGATGGATGTCGAAACTGGCGTCATTCGATTCAACAACAGTCTTATTCGGGACTACACTCACTCCAATGATGATATTCCCAGCAGGGCGGGGTAGCGTTTCTGAAAGGCCAGTAACACATATTCAGCAATCCTCCGGGATATAATCCACCAACTTATGTATGACGTGTGACTCCCGGTAATTCCTAACTATTCGTTGTTTGAATGAAGTAAGAGGATCCCTAATAGGGTTCGTCAATCCCGTTATCCCGACTGAAAATTCGTGCAAGCCCGTAATCCCGAGGGGTTTTTTTAGCGTCCCACCTCTCGCGCATACTTTCAATACCGAATCTCGCCTCGATTTTGCTTTTAATTCCCGAATCCCGAGCTTCAAATAAGAGACATCCCGATCCCGTAAAACCTATTGAGGACCCTCAAGTAACTTACTTGCTTGTAACTTTCGGGCAAAACTGCTGCGCCTCTTTCTTGCAAGCTTTTTCAAATTCAGCAGAAAACCGGAAATCTTTCATTTCGATCTAATGGAGAAAATGACAAAATTGACCACTCCAGAAATACCATAACATACCATAATGCTCTTTGTTTGTCACCCCAAAATTTTGCAAAAGCATTGTCTTCAGTTTCTCTTGGGAGCTAAAATGGCCCCAAGAGAAACTGAAAACAATGCTTATGCAAAATTTTGGGTTTGATAAACAAAGAGTAATATAGTATGTTGTGGTATTTTCTGGAGTGGCCAATTGCTAAAGCCCATATCCTGTACCAGGCTCTCAGATAGTATAGAACTTTAGATTCTAAGCCGAGAACATTAATAACCAGTATGAGATTTTGCCAGTACTGAGTAGTGCTCGCGCGTGAATCGAACCACCCCCATTTTGGCGGAAAAACGCGAGAGCCGTCGTCATTCCACTACGGGTTTTAGCTAGAATATCGTAATGGCGAAAAACGTTATCAAACGTTGGAAGTTTTATCATTTTGTGATGGAAGCAGGGCTTAACCTCCTTCAATATAGAAAACAGTGCTAACTTTTCTGGTGAATCAACAAGTACAATGAAGCTTTCCGGGGTGTCCTGTTCCGGTGTTTTTTTGAGAATACGCGAAAAAACTTTCAGTCAAATCTCGCACTCGTAGCCGTTCTCGTCTCCGAATCTAAAGGTCTCTAGTAAGGACGTCGCGAAGGAAAAGATCAAGAGAAAAGAAAACGCGAGTAGTCCCCGCGAATTTTTGGATGGGTTTTGCCAATCTCTGCACATTGGAGCCTGGAACAGGCTAGTTTGAGCCAAACCAGAGCAGATAAATGCTCAGCTGTTTTCGTAGCGCTAGAGAAAATGGAGGAAAATTTTACATGTTTTGCGATGAAGAAATAGCCCAGTCACTGCCTAAAAATATAACAAGATACAGACCACTGCTATTTGAAGAATAAATTATCTGCTAAACTAAACATCCCTTTGAATCCAGAATTTATCGAGGTACAGACATCGATGGAGTATAACGGGGATGCATGTTGAAGTATTTTTTGAAGCACATGTATGAATTATCTGTTCAGAGAAGGTTCGCGGCCTTGGCGGATAAAACCCTCCTCAATCTGCATAATTTTATAATTCTTCATATCATAAAAAATGACTTTACAGGGGTAGCACAATTACCGGTAACCCAGTAGTTTTCATTGTGGTCCACAAATTAGGACGGAAACAAACATTACGAATCCCAACTGGCAGGAGGCAATCACTTTGCTATTAGGGAGCTTATGCAAAGATCACGGCGACGACAACGAGAACGTCCAAAAAGCAATAGGTTTAGGTTAGCAAAACAACGGCTTGGTAAATGCATCACGCTTTTTTACACATTTCTTTGCCGTCATTGCACTACTACGACGTCAATGGGGCCATGTATACGAGGAAAAATAAGACGCGTCTTAAATAAGACGCGAACTGTACCATTTATACGACCAAGTCTTATCTAAGACGAGAACAGCTCGTATAAATGGTTCGCGTCTTATTTCTGTGCTTGACTCGTTTTCATGTGAATGTTGCCCGTAGCAACGGCAATCCAACGTGGCGCGCCAAAAATTAACGCATGCATACTATGCGTTGGCGTCTTATGTAAGACGCGAAGGTCATTTATACGAAGTTTTTCTCGTCTTAGCTAAGACGCGTCTTATCTAAGAACAGGTGTTAAGGGCTATTCTAAAATAAGACACGTCTTAGCTAAGCCAGGTCTTATTTTAGACGAAATGTGCCGTTTACACGGAAAGTTCGCGTCTTATTTAAGACGCGTCCTATGTAAGACGTCTAGCACCAATATTCTCTTAACATTCCCCCTTTATACGGACGAGTCATCACGAATCCGGATATTAGAGAGCTTTAGATTAGAGAACGGAGGATGAGTACGAGTACGAGATTTTACTTAAAAGTTTTTGCGCGTATATTCGAAAAATATTCAACCCCGAAAGCTGCATTGTACTAGCTATTTTTCACCTGAAAGATTGGTGCGGTTATTTTTATTGAAGAAGGTTTAACCCTTTCTCGGTTGCAAGATGATTAAACTTCTAAAATTTCACAACTTGTTCCCGCCACTACGACATTCTCGCTAAAACCCGTAGTAGAATGACGACGGCTACCACCTTTTCCCGCCAAAATGACGTTGGTTCGTGCGCGCGCACTACTTAGTACTGAGAAATTCTTGACTAGCAGTCGTCCTCTTCTCAGAATCTAAAGCTCTCTATCTTTCAATTTGAAATCACTTATTTTGTTACCAGGAATCATGTGGACGGGGCCCTAGACCAGTCTGGAAAGCGGCTTCAAAAAGATGCGGTTTCGGTGAGTGATTTCACTGGTCTCGTATGGACGGAAGGCCGATTCGTGTAAAAAAGATATGCGGTTACAAAAATATCTACAATCCGGGACAAACGTCCTTGGGACAGTACTGCAATACTCATATTTTTCTGTCATTTCTCAATTCCCTCTTAAAATAGTACATCCTTTACGAAATTTTCTTGCAGTTCTCCCTCCCCCCCAACCTATACAAAGTTGAAACTCGGAAAAAAAATCTGGATACAAGCGTCCAACATTGTTTGTGGGGTGAGGGGAGAGGCTGGACCTGTGTGAATTTGAAAATGCCCCAGAAACGCAAAAGTGTTCCAAGACGTTTGTCCATGATTGTAGATTCGTGTGAGTGTGGCCTCAATTAGACTTGCTACAAGTGGACCTCTCAAAAGTTCTTGAAAGTGAGCGAAGCGAGCTTCAATGCATGAGGTCGCCTTTTCGCCTGAATGGATTTGAAATATATTATAAACTCACGCGGGGAAAAAAATGATTGACATAAGCTGTGTCGGGAGCTGCATGAAATATCACTCACTGTCCTATTGGTCAATTGTCATGATGTCACCGATAGAATTTTGGAACGGCGAATTTCGCGCCAAACAGGTATGAAAAGTCCTTTAAAATGGCCCAACCAACCAGAAAAACGAAAGGACTTTTAGAAAGTCTAGGTCTCAATCGCCCAACTGATGGTCTTAATCCAGTCAGGCGCTCATATTTTACACCTTCAAATCCTTATATCAAAATAAATGTATTTACATTCGGCGGAGCTAAACGTAGTGGCAGTGACAGAGAATGTAAATACTTTCCTATTGGTATGAACACAAGTGAGCCGTTATGGCGTTAATTGACTCTATTGTTATTAGGTATATAAGGTTTTGACAGTTGTAATGTATTCATCTCAGCTCTCGAACTATCAACTTTTATTTTTATATCTTACTTTATTCATCTATCGATTGATTTTTTACCTTTAACCCCCAGAGGTTGTGCGACCGCATCGGTTGGGGAATACGTTCCCCATTTTTTCCCATTGGGTTTTTGGGTTTTCGTATCAGGCGGCGCACGTGAATAGTTTAGCCTGAGTTACTTTATTTAGAGATATTTGTATACCATTCTTTAGTTATGATGTTGAACTTTGTATGATATTTGGACGGCATTAAACACTCAGGCTCCTTAGTTCGAGCTGCACACCCATTCCCGTCTCTTAGTCGTGAATATAAATAGGAATATATAGATTTAGCCAGGGCTAAAAGCGAAGCTCCTATTAACTCGAATTTATAATTTAAATCAAACAATAAACTTGCAATTGTATTTTACAAATCAGTTAACTTTAGAGCACATTCATGTGACTTTTGAGGGAGAGGCTAAGTGATTTTAGAGAAAAATAATTTGCAAACAGTCCAAGCTAAGAGTGAACTTAATCTTACATCGAGTTGATAGCCTTATATGTACACCCAAAAAATAGCAATCATCTTCGATCACATTCAAGAGCCATAATGGCTCTTGATCACAGTAGATTAGGCCTGGAAAACAAATTGTCGGAAAACAAATGAGGCCCAAGTTTTTGCGTTCGACAAGTTTACAATTTATTTTACAAAATCTTGCTAACAAGTCTGGGGACGTGTAAACCAACCTTTTATACTTTTTATACATCATCTGAGGTGAAACAGTACCATGAGGCACTGTTTTTATCATACAGACCTCGGACAGATCACAATTTTGCAATACAATTGTACTCATTCAACATTCAGGTCGATCGAAGCACGCGTGGGCTTTTACCGAAACCGTTAAAAAAATTTCTAAAATCACCTATACGGCTTGCCGGTTCTCACTTTTGACAAGCGCCAAAGTCGACTGTTTAAATCAAGATTAATAGAGTTATACGCTTTCACATGATAAAAATTTATTATGTTTATTTCTTTATTTAACGGTTTTATAACTATGTGTAATCTTCAAAAGCGTTTGATACACTCGGCATTTTGACTACTCCTGCAAGCGATGTTCGTGAGCGACTGAAAACAAACGGCACAGCGATTAAAATTGCGAAAGAGACTACTAACAATCAATAAAAGGTTAATAATTCGGTGAAACATATACAGAGACAACAATTTTCATTCACGAAGACAAGTAAAAAGGGTCTCTGAAAATCCTTGTTTATGTTTTAAGCCGGCTTCCCGGCGTTTGCTTTTTTCAAAGATGAACTCGAGGCAAGAAAATCGCTCAAAGCTTTCTTTTACAGCCAGAATTACAACTAAATATTCTTTGGAATGTTTTCTTTCTATTTGCAGTGAGAAAATGTCTAAAGGCTTTTTAAAGTTCTAGAAGCTTATAATCAAACCTGATACCCGGTCAAATCGATCATTGTCTAAACTCTTACAAACGTGCATAAGCTAAATAGCCGCATAAACTACGCCCGACTTCATTAAATTAGATATCAAAAACAAACATCAAATACAATAATTACTCAGGCTTACCATTCGAGATGCTCTGAAAACTATCAAGTAAGGCCAGAATCGCTTCAGACTTTTCAACCCTCTTACGCATCAAGCAAGGTGAAAAACGAAAACGATGCCATCCGAAATCAGATTTCTGACTTTGACAAGCGACGTATTTCTCAACCAAAAACCCAATAAACAAACGAGCTATGAATAACAGAAGACTCTTGATAGCAGCAGAATTTCATTTCGTACATTCAGCGGAGAAAGACGGTAATGGGTTAATGATAACCGTCACGAATATAGAGACAATAAGTGACCACTAAGCCCACTATGAGAATGTTGATGTAATTGCTGTAGTTACTGTAGTTGGTGTAGTAGCTGTAGTTGGTGTAGTAGCAGTAGTTGGTGTAGTAGTCGTAGTTCGTGTAGTAACTGTAGTTGGTGTAGTAGCTGTAATTGGTGCAGTTAGTGTAGTTGGTGTAGTAGCTGTAGTTGGTGTAGTAGCTGTATTTGCTGTAGTTGGTGTAGTTGGTGTAGTAGCTGTAGTTAGTGTAGTAGCTGTAGTTGGTGTAGTTACTGTAGTTGGTGTAGTAGCTGTAGTTGCTGTAGTTGGCGTAGTAGCTGTAGTTGGTGCAGTAGCTGTAGTAGCTGTAGTTGGTGTAGTAGCTGTAGTTGGTGTAGTAGCTGTAGTTGCTGTAGTTGGTGTAGTTGGTGTAGTAGCTGTAGTTGCTGTAGTTGGTGTAGTTGGTGTAGTAGCTGTAGTTAGTGTAGTAGCTGTAGTTGGTGTAGTTAGTGTAGTTGCTGTAGTTGCTGTAGTTAGTGTAGTAGCTGTAGTTGGTGTAGTTGCTGTAGTTGCTGTAGTAGCTGTAGTAGCTGTAGTTGGTGTAGTAGCTGTAGTTGGTGAAGTAGCTGTAGTTGCTGTAGTTGCTGTAGTTGGTGTAGTAGCCGTAGTTGCTGTAGTTGGTGTAGTTGGTGTAGTAGCTGTAGTTGCTGCAGTTGCTGTAGTTGGTGTAGTTGGTGTAGTAGCTGTAGTTAGTGTAGTAGCTGTAGTTGGTGTAGTTAGTGTAGTTGCTATAGTTGCTGTACTTAGTGTAGTAGCTGTAGTTGGTGTAGTTGCTGTAGTTGGTGTAGTAGCTGTAGTAGCTGTAGTTGGTGTAGTAGCTGTAGTTGGTGTAGTTGGTGTAGTTGGTGTAGTTGGTGTAGTTGGTGTAGTTGGTGTAGTTGGTGTAGTTGGTGTAGTAGCTGTAGTTGGTGTAGTTGGTGTACTTGGTGTAGTAGCTGTAGTTGGTGTAGTTAGTGTAGTTGGTGTAGTAGCTGTAGTTGGTGTAGTAGCTGTAGTTGGTGTAGTTGGTGTAGTAGCTGTAGTTAGTGTAGTAGCTGTAGTTGGTGTAGTTGCTGTAGTTGCTGTAGTAGCTGTTGTAGCTGTAGTTGGTGTAGTAGCTGTAGTTGGTGAAGTAGCTGTAGTTGCTGTAGTTGCTGTAGTTGGTGTAGTAGCTATAGTTGGTGTAGTAGCTGTAGTTGCTGTAGTTGGTGTAGTTGGTGTAGTAGCTGTAGTTGCTGTAGTTGCTGTAGTTGGTGTAGTAGCTGTAGTTGCTGTAGTTGGTGTAGTTGGTGTAGTTGGTGTAGTAGCTGTAGTTAGTGTAGTAGCTGTAGTTGGTGTGGTTAGTGTAGTTGCTGTAGTTACTGTAGTTAGTGTAGTAGCTGTAGTTGGTGTAGTTGGTGTAGTTGGTGTAGTTGGTGTAGTTGGTGTAGTAGCTGTAGTTGGTGTAGTTGGTGTACTTGGTGTAGTAGCTGTAGTTGGTGTAGTTAGTGTAGTTGGTGTAGTAGCTGTAGTTGGTGTAGTAGCTGCAGTTGGTGTAGTTGGTGTAGTAGCTGTAGTTAGTGTAGTAGCTGTAGTTGGTGTAGTTAGTGTAGTTGGTGTAGTAGCTGTAGTTGGTGTAGTTGCTGTAGTTGGTGTAGTAGCTGTAGTAGCTGTAGTTGGTGTAGTAGCTATAGTTGGTGTAGTAGCTGTAGTTGCTGTAGTTGGTGTAGTTGGTGTAGTAGCTGTAGTTGCTGTAGTTGCTGTAGTTGGTGTAGTAGCTGTAGTTGCTGTAGTTGGTGTAGTTGGTGTAGTTGGTGTAGTAGCTGTAGTTAGTGTAGTAGCTGTAGTTGGTGTGGTTAGTGTAGTTGCTGTAGTTACTGTAGTTAGTGTAGTAGCTGTAGTTGGTGTAGTTGCTGTAGTTGGTGTAGTAGCTGTAGTAGCTGTAGTTGGTGTAGTAGCTGTAGTTGCTGTAGTTGGTGTAGTTGGTGTAGTTGGTGTAGTAGCTGTAGTTAGTGTGATAGCTGTAGTTGGTGTAGTTAGTGTAGTTGATGTAGTAGCTGTAGTTAGTGTAGTAGCTGTAGTTGGTGTAGTTGCTGTAGTTGGTGTAGTAGCTGTAGTAGCTGTAGCTGGTGTAGTAGCTGTAGTTGCTGTAGTTGGTGTAGTTGGTGTAGTTGGTGTAGTTGGTGTAGTTGGTGTAGTTGGTGTAGTAGCTGTAGTTGGTGTAGTTAGTGTAGTTGGTGTAGTAGCTGTAGTTGGTGTAGTAGCTGTAGTTGGTGTAGTTGGTGTAGTTGGTGTAGTAGCTGTAGTTGGTGTAGTTAGTGTAGTTGGTGTAGTAGCTGTAGTTGGTGTAGTTGCTGTAGTTGGTGTAGTAGCTGTAGTAGCTGTAGTTGGTGTAGTAGCTGTAGTTGCTGTAGTTGGTGTAGTTGGTGTAGTAGCTGTAGTAGCTGTAGTTGGTGTAGTAGCTGTAGTTGCTGTAGTTGGTGTAGTTGGCGTAGTTGGTGTAGTAGCTGTGGTTGGTGTACTTCGTGTAGTTGGTGTAGTAGCTGTAGTTGGTGTAGTTAGTGTAGTTGGTGTAGTAGCTGTAGTTGGTGTAGTAGCTGTAGTTGGTGTAGTTGGTGTAGTTGGTGTAGTAGCTGTAGTTAGTGTAGTAGCTGTAGTTGGTGTAGTTAGTGTAGTTGGTGTAGTAGCTGTAGTTGGTGTAGTTGCTGTAGTTGGTGTAGTAGCTGTAGTAGCTGTAGTTGGTGTAATAGCTGTAGTTGGTGTAGTAGCTGTAGTTGCTGTAGTTGGTGTACTTGGTGTAGTAGCTGTAGTTGCTGTAGTTGGTGTAGTTGGTGTAGTAGCTGTAGTTGCTGTAGTTGGTGTAGTTGGTGTAGTTGCTGTAGTTGCTGTAGTTGGTGTAGTTAGTGTAGTAGCTGTAGTTAGTGTAGTAGCTGTAGTTGGTGTGGTTAGTGTAGTTGCTGTAGTTGCTGTAGTTAGTGTAGTAGCTGTAGTTGCTGTAGTTGCTGTAGTTGGTGTAGTAGCTGTAGTTGGTGTAGTAGCTGTAGTTGCTGTAGTTGGTTTAGTCGGTGTAGTTGGTGTAGTAGCTGTAGTTGGTGTAGTTGGTGTAGTTGGTGTAGTAGCTGTAGTTGGTGTAGTTAGTGTAGTTGGTGTAGTAGCTGTAGTTGGTGTAGTTGGTGTAGTTGGTGTAGTAGCTGTTGTTAGTGTAGTAGCTGCAGTTGGTGTAGTTAGTGTAGTTGCTGTAGTTGGTGTAGTTGGTGTAGTTGCTGTAGTTGCTGTAGTTGGTGTAGTTAATGTAGTTGGTGTAGTTGGTGTAGTTAATGTAGTTGGTGTAGTTAGTGTAGTTGGTGTAGTTAGTGTAGTTGGTGTAGTAGTTGTAGTTGCTGTAGTTGGTGTAGTTGGTGTAGTAGCTGTAGTTAGTGTAGTAGCTGTAGTTGGTGTAGTTAGTGTAGGTGATGTAGTAGCTGTAGTTAGTGTAGTAGCTGTAGTTGGTGTAGTTGCTGTAGTTGGTGTAGTTGGTGTAGGAGCTGTAGTTGCTGTAGTTAATGTAGTTGGTGTAGTTAGTGTAGTTGGTGTAGTTAGTGTAGTTAGTGTAGTAGCTGTAGTTGGTGTAGTTAGTGTAGTTGGTGTAGTAGCTGTAGTTGGTGTAGTAGCTCTAGCTGGTGTAGTTGCTGTAGGTGCTGTAGTTGGTGTAGTTGCTGTAGTTGCTGTAGTTGGTGTAGTTAGTGTAGTTTGTGTAGTAGCTGTAGTTGCTGTGGTTAATGTAGTTGGTGTAGTTTGTGTAGTAGCTGTAGTTGCTGTAGTTGGTGTAGTTGGTGTAGTAGCTGTAGTTAGTGTAGTAGCTATAGTTGGTGTAGTTAGTGTAGTTGGTGTAGTAGCTGTAGTTGCTGTAGTTGGTGTAGTTGGTGTAGTTGGTGTAGTAGCTGTAGTTAGTGTAGTAGCTGTAGTTGGTGTAGTTAGTGTAGTTGCTGTAGGTTCTGTAGTTAGTGTAGTAGCTGTAGTTGGTGTAGTTGCTGTAGTTGCTGTAGTTGCTGTAGTTGCTGTAGTTGGTGTAGTTAATGTAGTTGGTGTAGTAGCTGTAGTAGCTGTAGTTAGTGTAGTAGGTGTAGTAAATGTAGTTGGTGTAGTTAGTGTAGTTGGTGTAGTAGCTGTAGTTGGTGTAGTAGCTGGTGTAGTTGCTGTAGTTGCTGTAGTTGCTGTAGTTGGTGTAGTTGGTGTAGTTGCTGTAGTTGGTGTAGTTAATGTAGTTGGTGTAGTTGGTGTAGTTAATGTAGTTGGTGTAGTTGGTGTAGTTGCCGTAGTTGGTGTAGTAGCTGTAGTTGGTGTAGTTGTTGTAGTTGCTGTAGTTGGTGTAGTTGGTGTAGTAGCTGTAGTTAGTGTAGTAGCTGTAGTTGGTGTAGTAGCTGTAGCTGGTGTAGTTGCTGTAGTTGCTATAGTTGGTGTAGTTGCTGTAGTTGCTGTAGTTGGTGTAGTAGCTGTAGTTGCTGTAGTTAGTGTAGTTGCTGTAGTTGCTGTAGTTGCTGTAGTTGGTGTAGTTGGTGTAGTTGGTGTAGTTGGTGTAGTTGGTGTAGTTAATGTAGTTGGTGTAGTTAATGTAGTTCTTTTTGGTGTTTAGTGTAGTTGATGTAGTTGATGTAGTTGGTGTAGTTGGTGTAGTTGGTGTAGTTGCTGTAGTTGGTGTAGTTGCTGTAGTTGGTGTAGTTAATGTAGTTGGTGTAGTTAGTGTAGTTGCTGTAGTTGCTGTAGTTGGTGTAGTTAATGTAGTTGGTCTAGTTGGTGTAGTTGGAGTAGTTGGTGTAGTTGGTGTAGTTAATGTAGTTGGTTTAGTTGCTGTAGTTGGTGTAGTTGCTGTAGTTGGTGTAGTTGGTGTAGTTGTAATATGGCGGGAACATAAGATGAAGTCGGCCGCCACAGAATAAGATCTTGTGATTTAACTTCCAAGACCTATCACAACAATAGGTTAAAATACAGTACAGGAGAAGGAGTTACAGTGAGGTTCTTGAAATTAACAACTTATCCTATCATTGCCGTCAGACAGTTGCTAATTTCAGACAGCTAAAACCTGTACCGTTCTCATACACAGATAGGCTTAAGTTCTATTTTTCAGTTAATTGTGAGCATATGCATATGTAAAGACTAGTTGCCTTAAATATATCGTTTACTAGTTTTGTTCTTGGAAAAAGGATTTATTACGGTATCCCTCTAATTATGTACGGATATCTAGGAAAGAACAAGAAAACACTTTCGGGAAAAAATGCAATGTACAATCAGTTTATGATAGTTACATGTATGTATTTTCCTTTGAAATAGAAACTCAAAAACCAATATAGTCATAAAAATAAAACACGAATCAGTTAAATATAGCTTGTGGTGTCAAACTTTTTTCGTCATTTCTGGCATAAAGGAAAAATTAATTTTGAGGTCGCTACTTTTGGGGCTCGATAATTTCCGGCAGTGGGGGTTTGCTAACACCTGTGAAATCTTAACGCAACTTTCTGGGGGTTGCTTCTTTGGGAGGCTCGTTACTTTCCGAAACTTTACGGTAATATACCAATGAAGTGTTTATTGCTGCGATCATCTAACCAAAACAATGCAAAACAAATCTACGAAATAATTTTACCGGTTGAAAACTTTATAAGAAAGTTAATCAATTATGATAATATTCAAAATAAGCGAGATAACAAAGAGACATTATTTCATTAAACAAGCAAAAACAACAATAACAAACATAAAAATCTGTATTAACCAGGCAAGAACAGCCGAAGAAAACCGAACAATTTTTTTTGGTGTTCACGTAAGTTACAATTTACGTATTTTTGGTTAATATCTGTCAGAATAAAATCTTGTATAACTACAAAAACTACAGGAACTATGACAAACTACACCAACTACACCAAAATACAGCAACTACACCGAATTAAACCAACCACAACAACTACAACATGCCAACTACAGCAACTACCCCAAACTACAGTAACTACACCAACTACAGCTACCACACTAACTACTCCAACTACAGCAACTACACCAACTACACCAACTACACCAACTACACTAACTACACCAACTACACTAACTACAGCAACTACAGCAACTACAGCAACTACACTAACTACACCAACTACATTAACTACACCAACTACACCAACTACACCAACTACAGCAACTACAGCTACTACACCAACTACAGCTACTACACCAACTACACTAACTACACCAACTACACTAACTACACCAACAACATTAACTACAGCAACTACAGCTACTACACCAACTACAGCTACTACACCAACTATAGCTAGTACACCAACTACAGCAATTACAGCTACTACACCAACTACACTAACTACACCAACTACAGCTACTACACCAACTACACTAACTACACCAACTACAGCTACTACACTAACTACAGCTACTACACCAACTACACCAACTACAGCTACTACACCAACTACACCAACTACAGCTACTACACCAACTACACCAACTACAGCTACTACATTAACTACACCAACTACACCAACTACATTAACTACACCAACTACAGCAACTACAGCAACTACACCAACTACAGCAACTACACCAACTACACTAACTACACCAACTACACTAACTACAGCAACTACAGCAACTACAGCAACTACACTAACTACACCAACTACATTAACTACACCAACTACACCAGCTACACCAACTACACCAACTACAGCAACTACAGCTACTACACCAACTACAGCTACTACACCAACTACACTAACTACACCAACTACACTAACTACACCAACTACATTAACTACAGCAACTACAGCTACTACACCAACTACAGCTACTACAGCTACTACACCAACTACACCAACTACATTAACTACACCAACTACAGCAACTACACCAACTACACCAACTACAGCAACTACACCAGCTACAGCTACTACACCAACTACAGCTACTACACCAACTACACTAACTACACCAACTACATTAACTACAGCAACTACAGCTACTACACCAACTACAGCTACTACAACTACTACACCAACTACATTAACTACACCAACTAAAGCAACTACACCAACTACACCAACTACAGCAACTACACCAGCTACAGCTACTACACCAACTACAGCTACTACACCACCTACACTAACTACACCAACTACAGCTACTACAGCAACTACAGCTACTACACCAACTACAGCTACTGCCCCAACTACACTAACTACACCAACTACACTAACTACACCAACTACATTAACTACAGCAACTACAGCTACTATACAAACTACACCAACTACAGCAACTACAGCTACTACACTAACTACAGCTACTACATCAACTACAGCAACTACAGCAACTACAGCTACTACACTAACTACAGGTACTACACCAACTACACCAACTACAGCTACTACACCAACTACAGCTACTACACCAACTACAGCTACTACACCAACTACACTAACTACACCAACTACAATAACTACACCAACTACATTAACTACACCAACTACAGCTACTACACCAACTACAGCTACTACACCAACTACACCAACTACATTAACTACACCAACTACAGCAACTACACCAACTACACAAACTACAGCAACTACACCAGCTACAGCTACTACACCAACTACAGCTACTACACCAACTACACTAACTACACCAACTACATTAACTACAGCAACTACAGCTACTACACCAACTACAGCTACTACAACTACTACACCAACTACACTAACTACATTAACTACACCAACTACAGCAACTACACCAACTACACCAACTACAGCAACTACACCAGCTACAGCTACTACACCAACTACAGCTACTACACCAACTACACTAACTACACCAACTACAGCTACTACAGCAACTACAGCTACTACACCAACTACAGCTACTGCACCAACTACACTAACTACACCAACTACACTAACTACACCAACTACATTAACTACAGCAACTACAGCTACTATACAAACTACACCAACTACAGCAACTACAGCAACTACACCAACTACAGCTACTACACTAACTACAGCTACTACATCAACTACAGCAACTACAGCAACTACAGCTACTACACTAACTACAGGTACTACACCAACTACACCAACTACAGCTACTACACCAACTACAGCTACTACACCAACTACAGCTACTACACCAACTACACTAACTACACCAACTACAATAACTACACCAACTACATTAACTACACCAACTACAGCTACTACACCAACTACAGCTACTACACCAACTACACCAACTACATTAACTACACCAACTACAGCAACTACACCAACTACACCAACTACAGCAACTACACCAGCTACAGCTACTACACCAACTACAGCTACCACACCAACTACACTAACTACACCAACTACAATAACTACACCAACTACATTAACTACACCAACTACAGCTACTACACCAACTACAGCTACTACACCAACTACACCAACTACATTAACTACACCAACTACAGCAACTACACCAACTACACCAACTACAGCAACTACACCAGCTACAGCTACTACACCAACTACAGCTACCACACCAACTACACTAACTACACCAACTACATTAACTACAGCAACTACAGCTACTACACCAACTACAGCTACTACAACTACTACACCAACTACACCAACTACATTAACTACACCAACTACACCAACTACACCAACTACACCAACTACAGCAACTACACCAGCTACAGCTACTACACCAACTACACCAACTACAGCTACTACACTAACTACAGCTACTACACCAACTACACCAACTACAGCTACTACACCAACTACACCAACTACGGCAACTACAGCTACTACACCAACTACAGCTACTACACCAACTAGAGCTACTACAGCTACTACACCAACTACACCAACTACAGCTACTACACTAACTACAGCAACTACAGCAACTACACTAACTACACCAACTACAGCTACTACACTAACTACAGCTACTACACCAACTACACCTACTACACCAACTACAGCAACTACAGCTACTACACCAACTACACCAACTACAGCAACTACAGCTACTACACCAACTACACCAACTACAGCAACTACAGCTACTACACCAACTACAGCTACTACAGCTACTACACCAACTACAGCAACTACACCAACTACAGCTACTACACTAAGTACAGCGACTACAGCAACTACACTAACTACACCAACTACAGCTACTACACTAACTACAGCTACTACACCAACTACACCACCTACACCAACTACAGCAACTACAGCTACTACACCAACTACACCAACTACAGCAACTACAGCTACTACACCAACTACAGCTACTACAGCTACTACACCAACTACAGCGACTACACCAACTAGAGCTACTACAGCTACTACACCCACTACAGCAACTACAGCAACTACAGCTACTACACTAACTACAGCAACTACAGCAACTACACTAACTACACCAACTACAGCTACTACACTAACTACAGCTACTACACCAGCAACACCAACTACACCAACTACAGCAACTACAGCTACTACACTAACTACAGCAACTACAGCAACTACACTAACTACACCAACTACAGCTACTACACTAACTACAGCTACTACACCAACTACAGCAACTACACCAACTACAGCAACTACAGCTACTACACCAACTACACCAACTACAGCAACTACAGCTAGTACACCAACTACACTAACTACAGCAACTACAGCTACTACACCAACTACAGCTACTACAGCTACTACACCAACTACAGCAACTACACCTACTACAGCTACTACACCAACTACAGCTACTAAGCCAACTACAGCAACTACAGCTACTACAGCAACTACACTAACTACACCAACTACACCAACTACAGCAACTGCAGCTACTACACCAACTACAGCTACTACACCAGCTACAGCTACTACACCAACTACAGCTACTACACCAACTACACTAACTACACCAACTACAGCTACTACACCAACTACAGTTACTACACCAACTACGACTACTACACCAATTACTGCTACTACACCAACTACAGCTACTACACCAACTACAGTAACTACAGCAGTTACATCAACATTCTCATAGTGGGCTTAGTGGTCACTTAATGTCTCTATATTCGTGACGGTTATCATGAACCCATTACCAAGTTGCTGTAGTTGCTGTAGTTAATGTAGTTGGTGTAGTTGGTGTAGTAGCTGTAGTTAGTGTAGTAGCTGTAGTTGGTGTAGTTGGTGTAGTTGGTGTAGTAGCTCTAGTTGGTGTAGTAGCTGTAGTTGCTGTAGTTGCTGTAGTTGCTGTAGTTAGTGTAGTAGCTGTAGTTCGTGTAGTTAGTGTAGTTGCTGTAGTTGCTGTAGTTGCTGTAGTTAGTGTAGTAGCTCTAGTTGGTGTAGTTAGTATAGTTGGTGTAATAGCTGTAGTTGGTGTAGTAGCTGTAGTTGCTGTAGTTAATGTAGTTGGTGTAGTTAGTGTAGTTGGTGTAGTAGCTGTAGTTGGTGTAGTAGCTGTAGTTGCTGTAGTTAATGTAGTTGGTGTAGTTAGTGTAGTTGGTGTAGTTAGTGTAGTTTGTGTAGTTGGTGTAGTAGCTGTAGTTTATGTAGTAACCGTAGTTGATGTAGTAGGTGTAGTTGCTGTAGTTGGTGTAGTAGCTGTAGTTAGTGTAGTTGGTGTAGTATCTGTGTGGTTGGTGTACTAGGTGTAGTTGCTGTACTTGGTGTAGTTGGTGTAGTAGCTGTAGTTAGTGTAGTAGCTGTAGTAGCTGTAGTTAGTGTAGTTGGTGTAGTAGCTGTAGTTGGTGTAGTAGCTGTAGCTGGTGTAGTTGCAGTAGTTGCTGTAGTTGGTGTAGTAGCTGTAGTCGGTGTAGTTAATGTAGTTGGTGTAGTTGGTGTAGTTGGTGTAGTAGCTGTAGTTAGTGTAGTAGCTGTAGTTGGTGTAGTTGGTGTAGTTGGTGTAGTTAGTGTAGTTGGTGTAGTTGCTGTAGTTGTTGTAGTAGCTGTACTTGTTGTAGTTGCTGTAGTTAGTGTAGGTTGTGTAGTTGGTGTAGTTGATGTAGTTGGTGTAGTTGTTGTAGTTGCTGTAGTAGCTGTAGTTAGTGTAGCAGCTGTAGTTAGTGTAGTTAGTGTAGTTGGTGTACTAGCTGTTGTTGGTGTAGTTAGTGTAGTTGCTGTATTTGGTGTAGTTTGTGTAGTTAATGTACTTGGTGTAGTAGCTGTAGTTGGTGTAGTAGCTGTAGTAGGTGTAGTTAGTGTAGTTGGTGTAGCAGCTGTAGTTTCTGTAGTTGGTGTAGTAGCTATAGTTGGAGTAGTAGCTGTAGTTGGTGTAGTTAGTGTAGTTGCTGTAGTAGCTGTAGTTGCTGTAGTTGGTGTACTTGGTGTAGTTGGTGTGATAGCTGTAGTTAATGTAGTAGCTGTAGTTGGTGTAGTTAGTGTAGTTGGTGTAGTAGCTGTAGTTGGTGTAGTAGCTGTAGTTGGTGTAGTTGGTGTAGTTGCTGTAGTTGGTGTAGTTGCTGTAGTTGGTGTAGTTGATGTAGTAGCTGTAGTTAGTGTAGTAGCTGTAGTTGGTGTAGTTGCTGTAGTTGCTGCAGTTGGTGTAGTTGGTGTAGTTGGTGTAGTTGCTGTAGTTGGTGTAGTTAGTGTAGTTGGTGTAGTAGCTGTAGTTGCTGTAGTTGGTGTAGTAGCTATAGTTAGTGTAGTAGCTGTAGTTGGTGTAGTTGGTGTAGTAGCTGTAGTTAGTGTAGTAGCTGTAGTTGGTGTAGTTGCTGTAGTTGCTGCAGTTGGTGTAGTTGGTGTAGTTGCTGTAGTTGCTGTAGTTGGTGTAGTTAGTGTAGTTGGTGTAGTAGCTGTAGTTGGTGTAGTAGCTGTAGTTGGTGTAGTAGCTGTAGTTGCTGTAGTTGCTGTAGTTGCTGTAGTTGGTGTAGTTGGTGTAGTAGCTGTAGTTAGTGTAGTAGCTGTAGTTGGTGTAGTTGCTGTAGTTGCTGCAGTTGGTGTAGTTGCTGTAGTTGCTGTAGTTGCTGTAGTTGGTGTAGTTAGTGTAGTTGGTGTAGTAGCTGTAGTTAGTGTAGTAGCTGTAGTTGGTGTAGTTGGTGTAGTTGGTGTAGTTGAAGTAGTTGGTGTAGTAGCTGTAGTCGGTGTAGTTAATGTAGTTGGTGTAGTTGGTGTAGTTGGTGTAGTAGCTGTAGTTAGTGTAGTAGCTGTAGTTGGTGTAGTTGGTGTAGTTGGTGTAGTTGGTGTAGTAGCTCTAGTTGGTGTAGTAGCTGTAGTTGCTGTAGTTGCTGTAGTTGCTGTAGTTAGTGTAGTAGCTGTAGTTCGTGTAGTTAGTGTAGTTGGTGTAGTTGCTGTAGTTAGTGTAGTAGCTGTAGTTGGTGTAGTTAGTATAGTTGGTGTAATAGCTGTAGTTGGTGTAGTAGCTGTAGTTGCTGTAGTTAATGTAGTTGGTGTAGTTAGTGTAGTTGGTGTAGTAGCTGTAGTTGGTGTAGTAGCTGTAGTTGCTGTAGTTAATGTAGTTGGTGTAGTTAGTGTAGTTGGTGTAGTTAGTGTAGTTTGTGTAGTTGGTGTAGTAGCTGTAGTCGGTGTAGTAGCTGTAGTTAATGTAGTTGCTGTAGTTGTTTTAGTAGCTGTACTTGCTGTAGTTGCTGTAGTTAGTGTAGGTTGTGTAGTTGGTGTAGTTGATGTAGTTGCTGTAGTTGTTGTAGTTGCTGTAGTAGCTGTAGTTAGTGTAGCAGCTGTAGTTAGTGTAGTTAGTGTAGCAGCTGTAGTTAGTGTAGTTAGTGTAGTTGGTGTAGTAGCTGTAGTTGGTGTAGTTAGTGTAGTTGCTGTATTTGGTGTAGTTTGTGTAGTTAATGTAGTTGGTGTAGTAGCTGTAGTTGGTGTAGTAGCTGTAGTAGGTGTAGTTAGTGTAGTTGGTGTAGCAGCTGTAGTTTCTGTAGTTGGTGTAGTAGCTATAGTTGGTGTAGTAGCTGTAGTTGGTGTAGTTAGTGTAGTTGGTGTAGTAGCTGTAGTTGGTGTAGTTGCTGTAGTTGCTGTAGTTGCTGTAGTTGCTGTAGTTGCTGTAGTAGCTGTAGTTGCTGTAGTTAGTGTAGTTGGTGTAGTTGGTGTAGTTGATGTAGTTGCTGTAGTTGCTGTAGTAGCTGTAGTTAGTGTAGCAGCTGTAGTTAGTGTAGTTAGTTTAGTTGGTGTAGTAGCTGTAGTTGGTGTAGTTAGTTTAGTTGGTGTAGTTGCTGTAGTTGGTGTAGTTAGTGTAGTTGCTGTAGTTGATGTAGTTGGTGTAGTTAGTGTAGTTAGTGTAGTTGGTGTAGTTGCTGTAGTTGGTGTAGTTGCTGTAGTTGTTGTAGTAGCTGTACTTGCTGTAGTTGCTGTAGTTAGTGTAGTTGGTGTGGTTGATGTAGTTGCTGTTGTTGCTGTAGTTGGTGTAGTAGCTGTAGTTAGTGTAGCAGCTGTAGTTAGTGTAGTTAGTGTAGTTGGTGTAGTAGCTGTAGTTAGTGTAGTTTGTGGAGTTGGTGTAGTAGCTGTAGTTTTTGTAGTTTGTTTAGTAGCTGTAGTTGGTGTAGTTGCTTTAGTTGGTGTAGTTATTGTAGTTGGTGTAGTAAGTGTAGTTGGTGTAGTATAATTAGTAATTTTTTTTTCTGCGGTATTTTCGCACATGTTTCATTACTCACAAACAATCATAAAAGCTAATCGTGATGGTCTGTACCTCTTGTAAGACTTTATGTAATGTCCTAAGCCTATTAGGGACTGGATGGAATTGTGCTTATGGGGAGGGGGGGGAGCGGGGGGGTTGATCATTGATAGTCGGGGAGTAATGCAAAAGAAAGAGTCTCCAGAATTCAGATTTCCAGAGTTTGGCATCTCTGGTGTAGTTCGATGTAGTTTGGTGTAGTTTCGATGTAGTTACTTTTTTTTAGTTGGTATAGTTGTAGGAATACGATGACGAGATTGTAATGTACATTCAATCACTTTTTTCCCCCTTTTTAAAGTTTTTTTTACGTTCTCGCTAAAGAACGTAATAGATTGACGACGGCCGACTAGTTTTCTCGCCAAAATGACACTTGTTTATGTACTTAGTAATTGGGAGGATCTCGAAAACGTTCTGGTGATTCTTGAAACTTATTCTCTCTAACGGGTAATTAATCTTATATAATGATGATATTTGATATAATTTCATTGAAATTATATGATGTCTTGACCTTTATTTCCTTTCTCTTAATATTTATGTAATTACGCTACACAATAACTGACTGCATCTAGCACTTGAAATTTACGTATTATCTTCATTTTAGCGCCGTTTTCCCTATTTCCCTAAAATCTATGGTCATTAAACCTCAAATAGTGACCTCACCGTAAATACTTTAAAGCATTGTCATTATGTAAAAGTTTTGGTGAATCGAGAGTGCGATTTAGTATTCGTCTATTTTTGCCCGCATAAATAAAGAGCCGCTGGATCACATATATTAAATGACCATTGCGACTTACACGATTAACCCTTGTTTGTTACTTCATTGTTACATGTAAGTAAAGATTTCAAATAAAACTATTTTTTGTTGTTCTTGCTACTTTTGTGTTTGATATTTTCCTTTTTTATTTCAATAATCAACCTCCGAGTTAATTTGTGTGCTGTAGAGCGGTTATAAAAATCAATACATGAGTTGTAGAGCTTTGCAACTTTTTCTGGTTTCTTTTTACAAGATTTGATTCCCAACGTTAGTAGGCAAAATTCCAAAATCATAAGTTCCAACACAGAAAAACTGCTACGTGTGTAATCCGCGCCTTCCCTTTGTAATAAAAATGGTTTTTCTGTTATTCTTTTAGTGAAAGATGTTTTAATAAAATTGCTTTTGTAGTTCTTTCTTTGCTTTGCTTTAGGTGAGTTTCTTCCGTTTCCACAGCTTTTGCATTTGCACTTATCCCCACATTTTATTCCCGCTTTCAAACATTTGCATCTACTTGAGTACTTCCTTTTTCTCCCAATACTTTGTTTTGGTACCTCGCAACAGTTTAAAGTATTTGCATTTTTGTTGTTGACACCACAACAGCACTTTATTCGGATTTCCCGCATTGTCCTGCATTTTCCTACAAATTGGGGTCTTGAAAGTTCAATCAATGAATCATAATGACCACTTTCCTCTCGTGTAAATGCGAGATACAGCGGCACATTGGAAATAGCCTGAACTTGTGGCGTAACGATTGTCAAAGGCCAATCTGTTACTGACGTTACAAGGACAAGGGGAAGGTGGAGGACATTGGCTGCGGCAAGTGGCATAGCATCGCCAATAATCGCTGCAAAATGACCTGGCACTAGGAATCGTTTCGCTTCAGAAAAATAGTCGAGGCCCGGTTCAACAAAGTGTTGGTATTGCTCGCTGTTACTTAACCATTCCTGAACCACTAATTGTCGCAAATTTCGTGCTATTTCGGTAATACTTTGTTGATTTTTGATTCCAAGTTTGTTGAATTGTTCAACTACAGCAACTACACCAACTAACGCTACTACACCAACTACACTAACTACACCAACTACAGCTACTACACTAACTACAGCTGCTACACCAACTACACCAACTACACAAACTACAGCAACTACAGCTACTACACCAACTACAGCTACTACACCAACTACAGCTACTACACCAACTACACTAACTACACAAACTACAGCTACTACAGCAACTACAGCAACTACACCAACTACAGCAACTACACCAACTACACTAACTACACCAACTACAGTAACTACAGCTACTACACCAACTACACCAACTACAGCTACTACACCAACTACAGCTACTACAGCAACTACCGCAATTACACCAACTGCAGCAACTACACCAACTACAGCTACTACACCAACTATAGCTACTACACCAACTACACTAACTACACCAACCACAGCTACTACACTAACTACACCAACTACACCAACTACACCAACTACAGCAACTACAGCTACTACACCAACTACAGCTACTACACCAACTAAACTAACTACACCAACTGCAGCTACTACACCAACTATAGCTACTACACCAACTACAGCAACTACAGCTACTACACCAACTACACTAACTACACAACCTACAGCAACTACAGCTACTACACCAACTACACTAACTACACCAACTACAGCTACTACACCAACTACAGCTACTACACCAACTACACCAACTACAGCAACTACACTAACTACCGAAACTACAGAAACTACAGCTACTACACCAACTACAGCAACTAAGCAACTACAGCAACTACACCAACTACACCAACTACACCAACTACACCAACTACATTAACTACACCAACTACACCAACTACAGCAACTACACTAACTACAGCAACTACAGAAACTACAGCTACTACACCAACTACAGCAACTACACCAGCTACACCAACAACACCAACTACACCAACTACACCAACTACATTAACTACACCAACTACAGCAACTACAGCAACTACAGCAACTACAGCAACTACACCAGCTACAGCTACTACACCAACTACACTAACTACACCAACTACAGCTACTACACTAACTACAGCTACTACACCAACTACAGCAACTACAGCTACTACACCAACTACAGCTACTACACCAACTACACTAACTACACTAACTACACCAACTTCACTAACTACACCAACTACATTAACTACAGCAACTACAGCTACTACACCACCTACAGCTACTACACCAACTACACTAACTACACCAACTACAGCTACTACACTAACTACAGCTATTACACCAACTACAGCAACTACAGCTACTACACCAACTACACCAACTACAGTTACTACACTAACTACAGCTACTACACCAACTACACCAACTACACCAACTACAGCAACTACAGCTACTACACCAACTACAGCTACTACACCAACTACACCAACTACACCAACTACATTAACTACAGCAACTACAGCAACTACAGCAACTACACCAACTACACCAACTACACCAACTACACCAACTACACCAACTACAGCTACTACACCAACTACAGCTACTACACCAACTACACTTACTACACCAACTACAGCTACTACACTAACTACACCAACTACACTAACTACACCAACTACAGCTACTACACCAACTACACCAACTACAGCTACTACACTAACTACAGCTACTACACCAATTACACCAACTACACCAACTACAGCAACTACAGCTACTACACCAACTACAGCTACTACGCCAACTACACTAACTACACCAAGTACATTAACTACAGCAACTACAGCTACTACACCAACTACAGCTACTACACCAACTACACTAACTACACCAACTACAGCTACTACACTAACTACAGCTACTACACTAACTACACCAACTACACCAACTACACCAACTACAGCTACTACACCAACTACAGCTACTACACCAACTACAGCTACTACACCAACTACACTAACTACACCAACTACAGGTACTACACCAACTACAGTTACTACACCAACTACAGCTACAACACCAACTACTGCTACTACACCAAGTACAGCTACTACACCAACTACAGTAACTACAGCAATTACATCAACATTATCATAGTGGGCTTAGTGGTCACTTAATGTCTCTATGTTTGTGACGGTTATCATGAACCCATTACCAAAAGTTGGCTCGGCTAGAAGGGTGATCCACCTTGTCCAGTCACCCTTTTGTAATGGTAGGGTCAGCCTCCTAGCCAGGCCAAAGTTACTCCGTAGGCACTTTACGCGCTTTCCATTCAACAAAAATTCCTGTTTGAAATTTCGGAAAAACCACTTGCCCAGTGGAAGGTACATTCCAGTTGCACAGACCAAACCAAAGCCACCGCGAGTTTGGTTATCGTGCTTGTAAGCAGGATACAGATCCGTGGTCCTGGGGAAAATAAGTTTGGCAAATGGAAGGGGACATTTCGGTCCGACCGACCAGATCAAATCCGATCCGTATCGGTAAAGGCTTGCATAGCCAAGGCGCGGACAATTAAAGCATGCGCGAAGGCTGGTTGGGGTCAATGTTTTTTTCCCTCGCGGCTGGAAGGGTGACACTCCTACACGAGACAGTTTTTCTCCGTATAAAGGGAATTAAAATTTTCGGATACGAAATTGTAATAGAGAAGGAATCAGGAAAAAATTCAAAATTCTCGAAAACAATAGTATTGAAGCCCTCGTAATAATTATAGGGCGCCGCAAAGAAATTAGTAATTTAGATAACCTAAAAGGGTTTTCAATGTATTTTGGAGGAAACGTTCGTTGGGTGCCCCTGTCAACTATCGCCTAATGCTTCCACTACTTTCTTTACCCACATAGGTCAAATTACAAAATGCGTTAGCGCCAGCAGAATTTTGGAGCTCGAGAGTAGAAAAAGTAAAAAAAAAGGTCCAAACTATAAAGGTAAGTTAATTTCTATTGCATGTTAGCAAATTAACTATCGTACTATAATAGAAGTACATCAGGTTTCTTCTCAGGAAATGCCAATGATCCCTTTCGGCAACAGCGAGGCGCTGGGTTAATTATGCAAATATGTCATATTTCACTCAAAATTGGTTTAAGTTCAGAAGGTTGGTCTGAAGCCCAAATTAAATTACCCAAGCCAGTTCTTACATATGTTTTAGTAATAATAATAATAATAATAATAATAATAATAATAATAATGGAATTTATATAGCGCTTATACATCGCTGTTCTAAGCGCTTTACAATGTGAAAAAGGACATAAGAATATCATTAAGCACAAGCTTACCCAACTGTACATATTGGGAAATTTATAGCATACACATCTTAAGAAGGGAAGGAAAAAAAACAAATATGATGAAACTAAATGTCATATATCTTTTTAAAAAGAAACGTTTTCAACTTAGATTTAAAAAGATTAACATCAGAACAAGCTCGAACTTCAAAGGGGAGCTTGTTCCATAGTCGGGGGGCAGCAACGGAAAACGCTCACTGGCCATAAGTTTTCATGTTAAAATTTGGTTCTTCAAGGCGTAAATGATCCCTTGATGACCGTAATGTCCTTGACTGATGGTAAAATTTTAAAATATCTTCAAGATAACGGGAACCGGAGCCATTCAATGTTTTAAAAGTTATTAAATTTATTTTAAAAACAATTCTCTCCTCAACAGGAAGCCAGTGAAGATTTCTTATAGAGTCTCGGTGATGTGATCTCGTTTTTTGAGACCGGCGATAATTCGAGCAGCCGCATTCTGAACAGACTGCAACTTAACTATGTCCCGTTTTTGGGCACCAAAAAGAAGAGAATTACAAAAGTCCAACTTCGAGCTAACAAAACTGTGAATTAGAATTTCTGTGGTACTTTTACTGATGTATTTTCTTATTTTAGAAATATTTCGTATGTGATACAAGGCACCCTTAACTATTGTATTAACATGAGGTGAAAGTGACATTGTGTCGTCAAAAATCACGCCAAGATTGCGAGCCTGTTGAGAGGGCCTGATGTTTTCCATGCCAACAGAAATCGTGGGAGGGGGCAACGAATGACGAAAACGGGAGTATTTGTATTTTTGTATTTTATTTTTTTACTCCATCCTATAATACATTAGTTGTACAATAATACATTAGTTGTACAATATCAATTGGTACAAAGTTGCTTAAGCTACGTGTACTTAATAATAACAAGAAAAGAAGAAAATTAGAATGGAGAAGGGCACATCATAGTAAAACTAATCATGGCCCAGGTTTAACAAGATTGACTTTATTCTTTTGTAGTTTTGTTATTCATTAAAACACAAACATGCACGCACGCACACACACACGCACACAAGTCAATATTGAGCAAGATAATATTTTTTAAGTGCCTTTTTGAACAGCATTTTCGATGATTTATTGCGAATAGAAAGGGGGAGATCGTTCCACCATTCTTTAGACTTCTCTTATTCTGGATTACCTGAAGACGTTCCGGTCGATAAAGAAACTTCACATACGATTGGAAACTATCGTCATTCACGTCTTGCTTCTTTCCTTTCTTTGACATGTTCAAATAAAAGACAACAGGAACTCTTACACAAAAAAAACTAAAGTATTTAAAGACACAAAAGACACAAAAAGGCAACGCAAACTGCAGCTTCAAAAAACGTGGCCATCATCATCGCTGACCGCATTCGACAATTTGTACAGAAAGAGTACAGAAAGAGAAATTCTGATGTATCATTGTTAAGCTTTAACTTGTTGGCAGTCATCCACAAATTGATGTCAGCAACGCAGTTCTCAAGACGTTGTTTTTCAGCCACCAGATCAGAGGTGTCATTGCAAGCAAAAGATGTATAAAACTGCGAGTGATCAGCATAAAAGTGAAACGACAAGCCATGCTCACGAACAATATCACCCAGTGGAGATGTATACAATAAGTAAAGCATGGGGCCTAGGACCGAACCTTGAGGCACACCCCAATGAAGGGGTCGTACCGTGGATGAAGCGAAGTCTACTTTCACAAGCTGAGTACGGTCTGTAAGTTAAGACCGAACCTAGAGGAGAGTCTTCCTAGAACAATTTCATGATCAACCGTATCAAAGGCTGCAGAAAGATCCAATAGCAAAAGCAAAACACCGCGATGACTATCGATGGCTTTGAGGATATCATCCTGTACTCGAATCAGAGCTGTTTCACAGCTATGATTAGCTTTATAAGAAGACTGAAGTTCCTCATTTAATCCATTTGAACATAAATATTCCCAGAGTTGTGTAGCCGCTACTTTTTCTGTCGCCTTGGACACAAGCATGAGGTTCGACACCGGTCTGAAGCTTGGATAGAGCTCGGTGTCAAGGGACGGTTTTTTAAGAAGAGGAGATAAAGTAGCCCTTTTCATAGGCAGAGGAACTTCACCACTTTCTAAAGAGCAATTAACAATCTTTGTTATGATTGGTACCAAATCAGAAAAGCACAACTTAAGTAAGTTAGAAGGAATCGGGTCTAGAGGGCAAGACTTCCTAGCCATTTTAGTAATTAATTTGCTCATTTCGACAGCAGTAGTCGGCTTGAACTGGTTTAACTCACATTGAATAGAGGGATTATCAAAACGGGAAAATTGGAAAGGGATATCAGGCAATGCCAAAGAGTCTATATTCGATCGAATTGTGGCAATCTTGCTGGAGAAAAAGTCCGCGAAGTTGTTACATAATTCTTTTGCAGACTCGCAAGAAGAGTAACACTTCTCTGGTATAAGGTTTAACATGCGGTCAATGGCGGAACACAACACCTTGTGATTGCCTTTGTTTTCTTTTATCAAATCAGAGTAAAACTCCATCTTTGCCGATGTAATTAAAGACCTGACTTGTTTGCATTTGTCTTTGTATATAGTTGTTGGTGTGCAGTTAGTTTGGTTTTTCGCCAGTGCCTCTCCAGTTTATGCCGTTCACGCTTTGCAGACGCAATTTCATCATTATACCATGGCGTGGAAGGCCTTAAGGTGACCACACGTCTTTTTAGGGGCGCATGGATTTCAAGCCAACCATCAAGATAGTACAATGTTTAAGTAACTTATAGCTTGAGTTTCAGGAAAAATCAAGGTGTAGCACATGCCTGAAAATTAAATCGCGACTTTAGGTCTAAATTCAAACTTCGTTGAGTTGAAAAGAACCAAAACTAAAATAAAATTGTTTACCTTCCACATTATCGCTAAGTTAAGAATTAACCGCCATACTAGGGCTAAACCCTTTACAAATTGATTTATCGGGGAATATTTTACCAGAGCCCAGCCATCGTGACTTGTCGAGCAACAACCAACCGACGTTCTTGAAAAGTCTCATATTTAAAGCAAAATTTATTCTACTTCGGAGGGTTTGTGTGAAGTACAAATTTCATTACCCAGGCCAATTCTTACATGTGTGTTTTAGCACAATGTTTAAATAACATATGACTTGAGTTTCAGGTAAAACCAAGGTGTAGCACATGTCTAAAATATAAATCGCAACTTTCAGCCTAAATTTAAATTTCGTTTAGTCGAAAAAGAATCCAAACTGAAATAACATTGTTTATCTTCCAGATTATCGTTAAGATAAGAATTCATCACCAAACCAGAAGTGGAACCCTTTATAAATTGATTTATCGGGGATTATTTTAACCCGCTTTCTTCCTTTTTGCGTGCGAGCGAAGTTTTGAGACCCCCTCATTTTTCTCAAATTTTGGTTGTTTTCAAGTCGCCGACCACGAAAATTGATTTTGTCGATTTTCTCCAAATCCGAGCGGCCTTTTGAAAAACAAACTACACCACGTTTAGTTACTTACTAATAGGTATGTATGGACAAGATATGAGCGAAATTTAGTTTTTGGCCGTGGCCGCCGGTTGCTCGATATTTACAGACATTCGCTCTTAACTTCCTGTAATAAATCCCCTAAGTAATCCTTTAAAACCGTTCACATGGAAGCTGTTTTTAACAGCAATTTCCTGAGTACAGTATCTTCTACCATAATGTTTTCAACAACAGACACATAAATCTAAGGATTCAGTGTTTAGATAAATGGCAAAAATTACCGCGTGAAGCAACCGCTCTTACCGCCTGCAACCGCTTGAAGGTTTACTAAGATTAAATAAGTGTTTTTAATAATACGCAAATTGTGATCTGATCCAATCAAGTAAATGAAAGAATATATGACAAAATACTAAAGTAGACACAGCTTTTTCTTTAATGGGCCACGCATTTTGGAAAAAGAACATTGAAGACAGAGTCAAGTTATTGGAATCAAACGTTTTAAATTGTTGTCCAACGATAACAACAGCCGATTTGCATAAAATAGGACTTAAAATAAGGAAATGAAGGTTCAAAGTACTCAGCTCCTCTCAGGGTGGGGCCATGTCCCTCACTCCACTACATCCCTCCCCGTCAGGAAAGTGCCCCTCTGAGCTAATATGGCAGAGTTAACAGACTCGGCCTAAGGCATTTCTAATCAGCTCACATGGTTTTCATTCCAGATCAGAAAACAATGATGGTGAAAACAATAAATTATGCATGTAACACTACATGTAACACCAGACTGGTGATTTGTAAGTTCTGTTTCTAATCCATTGATACCCTTACCCCAAATACTGTACCCCCAATTTTTTTCAACTCTCCGCAACAGATCCCCTAGAGCTTTAATTTTTTGTCCCATTTGAAAAGGAAGTGGAAAGGATTGACCAATCAGATACTATCTACTGCACACACTGTACATATTTTAAAGACAGAATCCATCAGGAAATTGAATAATTTTAATTTTCAGTGGACAAAAAACTTGTACCAGAATATTTTAAGCTATATCACATTCTTTTTTACCCTTTTGAGGGCTATAGATATAATTAGTTATCTGCAATAACATCAAACACAGTTTCCTATGAGAGCATCGGAAAATGAATTTCAAATTTCACAGGAATGGAGAAAACACAGGTAAAATCGTCACGCGTAAGATTTCATTTCTTGAAATTTGAAGCTTTTGAAGTTTGTTTTCTTAGGATCCCATATGAACCTTTTCTTTTGAGTGACTTCACGTAACTTACATTGCATTGAATTTATAGCCCTTGAAAGTGTAAACAGGATGAAGATATGCCTGAAATTATTCTGGGACCAGCTTATTGTCCACTGGAAATTGAAATTACTCAATTTGCTAATGGATTCTGTCTTAATGTTTGCTAGTTTTGTTTCTTTTATCGCGTGAAAAATACATAATTTTTTAAAGATCATATGTATGGAAGGGAAAGTTCAAAAGGATGTCACCAAGTCAGTCCTCGAACTCGAACTTAACGCTCGTCCACTCGTCCAAAACGAGTAAAAAATTCCGAAAACGAGTAATTTTCTTCCCCACTGGTCCTCTGGACAAGTAAAGTTCTCACTCTCTGAGAAGTACATGTATTTTGTTTTGGATCGTACCAAAAAGTGCTAAACACCTTGAAACAAACAAAGAATTGTCAAAGGCAAATGTTTGAAAAAAAGAACAGGAAAGCAATCATCAGATGATAAAGAAATTAACACAGCATCTGAAACACCTGCTCCGACCAAAAGAAAACGCAAGCTTCAGGAGGCATGGAAGGATTTATACAACTGGTTGAGGTTTGACGGAAAGGAAAACAAAATGTTCTGCGAGTTTTGTAAAGAATTCCTGAATAGGAAAAACAGTTTCATTAATTAGCTTGCAGACACAAATGGTATAGATCCAAAAAAAAAAAAATGGAAAATGATGTAAGTGATCAGTAGTTTTGCCGATGGACTAGTAAATTTAATCCTACTGGTCCTGCGGAAGACGAGACACAAAAGTTAATTTCGAGCACTGCAAGTTAGAATTAGTAAAGTACATGTTTCAGACTTTTAAGCAGTATGCCTTAGTTCAATTCCCCACAGGACAAACACTTCCAAGGGGTCTTAAAATAACTTACAAGTAGAATATGCTGCCTCTTCTTCACACCTGCAAATATACAGTTACACTGCAGGCTCTTTAGTCTTCTCTGATAACTTAGGGAGAAAAAAAGGCCCCATCTTAAAGCAATTCACTGATCAAACTCTTTTGGGACGTGAAAGAATACACACTGCTAAATTATAATCAACAATACAATGTACACTGTACCTTGGCTTTTTCCTGTAAGCAAACAAGCAGAGCAAAGTTGTTTCCTCTTGGAATGTCACGACAAAGACGAACAATGTCCTCAGCATATTCTGACTGATCATCATCCAATCTTCCACCAACACGAGCAAATTTGGTTTTAGCAGAGTTTTCTCTGTTGTCTACTTTAGGTTTTTGAGCTAAAGGAAAGCAGCACATACTTGAATTGATGTAATACTCTCATGTAAATGTTACAGTCAAACCCTTTTAATACTGAAACTGAAGGGGTAATTATGGAAATTGTCAGTATTCACAAGGTTTCTATATAAAGCGGGTCATGTTATTAAAGTAACAAATACAATGTAACCTTTTGTCAGAAAGAGAGACTACAAGGGATAAAAGAGCGCACCAGCCCTGTAGAATTAAACATCTCTAACCTTCACAAAGCTGTCATTCTGTGGACTAAATCCTCGGAAACACCCAATCAATCGCTCATCTACATGTACATGCACATATATTGCTTAATCAATTTAACCGTTCTTTGCCTAACTTGTTTTATGCCAAAATAGTCTAAAATTGATGTCAACAATTCATCATAATCCAGTATACTGTAGCCATGGAAACATCGACATGCTGTCAACTGAAGGTTTTTTTACGTTTAAAAGGGAAACATTTATTACAATACACAGTTGATTATTAAGTGTCCGCATTGCCGTGGTTGACTTTCAATGAGAATATGTTAATTGGGCAAGAAAATAGTGTCCTTTGTCTGCATCATAACTTTAACAAAACTTGTGATATATAAGGCTCTTTTTTAAATCCAGATACAAGAAATTCCAATTTTTTTTGCTAGCAGCGAAAAAAAAGTCATTTAAGCGCGTGCGTGATGGTGCATACTGTCCAATTACTTAGGCATGATGCTACTGTCCTATTAAACTGTCCTATTAAGGTTGAAATCAGGGAGGTTGACAGCCAATTAGATCTGAGAATTTTGTTATGGTTATGATTAAAATAATAATGAGCAAGCTATAATAAAAAAATGCACTTTATTTGAGTGTCAGTGTATTTTGCACGAAAGTGGTAATTGGGGACACTATTTTTACGTCTCAGTCCTACCAGAGACAGGACCACCATTTTTTGTAGTCATCAGAGCCTCACGAAGGTCTAGCTGCTTGCAGTGCAAAGGAAGTAACTTCATTTCTCAGTTATTTTAAGACCCTGAGTATTGGTCCGGCCCCGGGAATCAAACCGACAACCTCCAGCTCTGCAGTCACATGCTCTACTGACTGAGCTAACACTGCCGTGGTAAATAATGATATTAACCCTCTGTCACTCCTGTTTATACGATACTCGATGTCTACACAGTTGACTTTCCTCTGTTCTGTGTCACTGCCATTCACACTACTGTTCCTACATGTATATAGCTTATTTTTCTGCATTGTGAGTATCACAAGTTTTAATTTTTTTTTTTTTACTTTAATTTAATCTTTAAAAATGTCTTGGTCTGGCCATATATTTCTTATCCCTTTCATTAATGTTTCTCAAATGCCACTTCTGTTCTGTTTTTGTTTCAATCATTTTAGTGAAGACGGGGTTGACGCAAATCACAGTGTCACGTGCTCGTCCGGCTGGCTGAGAATGACTCTAGACTGCTCAAGAATAGCGAAGGAAATCGCGATCGTGAAGGACTTTTTATCAAAGGAAGGAGGCAGACGTTGCTTTATTCTTGTAAGTGACAAGAATAAGAAAAGTCAGAAAAATCTGAGAGGCAAACTTAACTAGTTGATTATTGCGCAAAACAGGACGATCACAGAGCAACGAACCTTGAAACACAACATAAACAAAACGGATCGGAATCCATCAGAACAGCATGTTAATGATTGAACAAAATGCTCAGTCATCCAAGGATTTGACCTGACAAAACCAATTTTGGACTGAACCTTATCCACCGACCGGTCTAACACTATTTCAAGGCCTGCAAATTTATTTATTTCGGTTTAACTACGCAGTACACCGGAAATTTTAATACAAACACCAAGGGGACATGCCATAGTGTCCGTATTACCTGGGGGTCCGTAGTTAGAGGGTAAATTTTAAAGAAAATAAATGACATTTTTCAGTGTCAGGACAAACGAAGCTGTCCATTTTATGGGTATCTGTATTGAGTGGGTGTCTGCAGAGCGGAGTTCCACTGTATTAAAAAAACATATGTACTTTTAACTCATTATTTTTACACACTTTGTAACACTTCAACATTTTTTGCACAAGTCATTTTACTTTCCATCAATTTTTAAAATTTATCCATAGACATACTGCAGGGCTTCGGATATTTAATGCGGTCGCGGAGCCGCGAAATTCAGGTAAATCCGCGAAATCCCACGAAATTCACAAAAACACGAAAAACACCGCGAAATTCGGTAGAAATCTTATCAAATACATGCCTGTACAACATATTTGAAACTTATTTCGGCTATAGGGGCTATTTACTTGCCATAAACTTGCAAATTTATCTTGAAACTTCGTCACTGAAACGTACAAACAACTTCCCGAAACTACCAGGCGTAGATCAAGTTGCAAAAAACTGGGCACTAGCCATGATGTTAAAGGCTTTGCCATTGGTTCATTTCTGGAACGTATTGTTGTTGAAAGAGCAAATGATGACCTCTGTTAGAAAAATGTTAAAATGCTGGTCTGATCAGCGCAAAACCAATCGATTTCTAGCGAAATTTTCCCTGAAAATAACCACAAAATCAGCCGTTTTTTACAGATCACTTTTTGGTGAAGTTTGCGCCAAAAAGTCCCACAAAATTCCTGCGAATCGGCCGATTTTTCCGCGAATTTGTCCCTAAAAATCCCGCGAAATTTGACTTTCTTTTCCGCGACCTATCAGAAGCCCTGATACTTAGATACTCACTGAAAAACTCAATTGTCATTGATGTAAATTTCCATACACAAATCAGTTCTAGCCAATCAGAAGAGCGAGTGGTGTTTTTCACGGGTGAAAAAATCAATATGTCCAATCAGAATAGCGAAAAATGTTTTATCATGTATAAGAAAAATTGATACGTCCAATCAAAAGCAACAAAGTTGCCTGAGTTTTGTGCCAAAATTCCCTTCAGGCACTTGCAGCAGGCAGTGTCCTTGCTTTGCAAGTTGCTTCACAGACATTCAAGGAGAAAGGACTATAATTTAAGTACCGTTTTTCTCGTAGAAAAGTGAAAAAAATCTGAGATACTTTTTTATATTTCACTATTGATGAAGAAATTGAAGACAGCCGGCAAAACAACAGTGGAAGGGGGGAAAAGCAAAGAAGATGTAAGCTTGTACTTGTACTTTTTTATCGGAACTAACTTAAGTCTTATATGCTTCTGTTTAAGCTTATATTCAAACCAGGAATTTCACTCATTATACTACATGAGAAATTTCTGCAATTTGATTGGCTTAGGGCAGTGGTATTTCAGCTTAATTTGAAATACCTACATGTGAACCTGTTGCGTGTAGTAGTAAAAACAAATAATAGCGTTATTTGTACGTGATATTTGGCATAAATACCACTCATGATATTTCAAAATTGTCTCAAATTTCAATCGCCTAATGGCTCGTGAAGTTACGTGTAACAATATTAAAACATCACTCATGGTATTTACCCCAAATATCACTACAAATCGTGCTGTTAATTTGTAGTGCTGTTATACAAATCGTTCATTTCTAATTGTACATTCAAAACAAAAGTTAACAGCACTTGTAGTTCCTGGATTACTTCATATTCTTACCCTCATTACAAGTTTTTACCTAGCGTTTATCACGTTCGTCAGAACACATCCTAAACTGGTGGTCCTGTGGCACTAAGTCAGAAATTTTGAGCTATCACGGGTGACTGTAAATTAGCCACCCCTATTAATTTTATCAGGGGCCCCTTAGCAAGGAAACTGGACTCCTTTCTATGGAGGCCCGTTCTGGTCAAAATCATGACAATAAAATTGCACTACAAGACAATTTTAATCCCACTGCAGCAAATATTATGGACCTGTTGCATATTTTTGTCATCAATAAACAATAGCTTTTTCAGCGTGTTAGTAATTATTTTTAGCAACATGAGTTATTTTTGTTTTAATTATACGAATACTTTTTTCATTCATACCATGAATTATTTTTCAGTGGTACTACCAATTATTTTTCCAGTGTGTATTGAGAATTATTTTTTCATTGGGCCAAGAATTGTTTTTGGCGGTATCGCGAATTTATTTTTGGGCCTGCAATGCTTTGCGGGCCTTGCAGTTAAAGTGGACTGGTTCGAGTCTTTGACTTCCTTGGGCAACCATTTTGAAAACTTTGAAGTGGGGGAGTGCTTTCAAAGAAAATGCCAGGGCGAAACATTGTCAGGGAAAAAAACAAAAGGGGTTTACATCTTTCTTACAAAATCTGTCAGGAGTCAGTAGTACTTCACGACTCGTACACAATTCTAATGCACTTATCAATTGAAACCCCGACCCCCCCACCCCGGGCCTATGTGGGGCAATGTGGGGGATTTTTATGGTATTTGAAGGCATGGTTAGCCCGTGGGGGTGGGGGATTTCTCAGGATTTGCTTAGCATATTCATGGAAGTCCATGGAAGTCGGGGAGCGAGGTGGGGATTTGACTCGTGCCTAATTTCCTCACGGTAATTTCTTCACGTGATCACTGGTATTTTGATGTATTGCTCGGCCGTAAGTTTCCTAATTGTTTTTCCTTTCATTTCTTCACTGAGACTAATCCTTTGCGATTTTGCCTTGAGCTTTCATGGTTCGTTGACTGGAAATTGTTATTGTTATTCAAAACTTCTCAAACAATGCAGATACAAACTCCTCTACTTATTATAAAAGGTGCTGTGTCACGGCTATCTGGTTCATTTTGTTAATATTGCCAGTTACGTGGTCCCTATTCGCTTTTGAGCGTTACGTTGGCAAAGAAATGAAGAAATCAAAGCTTCGTTTTAAACAGATGTTTCTCCCAAGCATATCAAGCGTTACGGACAAAAACAATGAACTTTGAAAAACTGTTAGGTTAACAAGTTTTCAAAAACCAAAATTTCAATCCGTTTTAATCTTCTTCATGTTTTCCCATCTGTACCTTCTTTTGTATTTGCTGAGTCATTTATACCATCTTTTAATGTCTTAAGCGGCTATTTTTATGTTTCACTCAATTTGGTGGCAGTTCCCACAGCCTACATTTTGGTAAATTTCATGACACAGCTCGTTTAACGTCTAGTGTTAAACCCATGTGGTTTCTGAAGTTCTATATTTCCTCATTCTTTAAGCCAAAATAAAAAATATAGCTCCTATTAGGAACTATTTTATGCAGTCTATTTATAACATCAGCTTGTGAAGGTTAAGGTATGTTGGCTGCTATTTTCAATTAAAATTATCATTGCAGATATTACTTTCAATGGAGATGGTACGGATTTCCTTTTAATATAACTTTATAGCAATGTGCTACTCCATCATCCATTTTGTACCCTGACTTTTTTATAAGTGGGTAGGGGTCATTATGTTTACTTATTGTCAAATATTTGTTGTATTTATATCTTGGTCTGTTATCATATTTGCCTTTTTGCTGTAGTAAATTTGTCAATATTAAGAAGTTGAAAATTCGAACGAAATATTAATAAAGTCAGTCAGGGAATTAAAAAGGTTTCTCCACCTGGGTGGGGGTTTTACCAGTCAATATGCCCCAGTAGGGTGGGAGTTTGCTAAGATTTGTAATGATGTCAAGTCAAATCCCCACCTTGGCCCGGGGTGGGGGGGGTCGGGGTTTCAATTGATAAGTGCATAACCCTTATTGAACATAACAAGCCTACCCAATCTTATACCTCGAGTCTTCGTCCCTTACTACACATGCTGGCTTTCGGAACGAAGATGCTGTGAATGAGGGTTTCCCCTACCCTGAAGTTCAGGAAGGATCTCCCGATTCTAATTCTGACGGACGGGCATAAGAACTAGCAGAGCCAAATGGATTTGAGGTAGAAGACCTTCGCAGAGTGCTAGTGAGAGTAGACCTCACTAACTAACTAACATGGGGAACTTGCTCGAGTGCCTTTATGATAGTAATTCCTGATTTTTAACATTATGTTTTTAATATTCGGAGATGAATGAGTCTGTCCAACGTCAGATGCCAGAGATATATAGCATATAATGCCATAACATAAATATTAGATAAATCAATCGAATTTCCCAGTTAGTGAGGTCTTCTCTAACTAGCACTCAGTGAAGGTCTTCTACCTCGAGTCCATCTGGCTCTGCTTCTAGTGCTCGCCCGTCTGGATTAGAATAGGGAGCTTCTTCCTGAACTTCAGGGTAGGGGACACTCTCATTCTCTGCGTCTTCGCTCCGAAAGCCAGCATGTGTAGTACGAGACGAAGACTCAAGGTACAAGATTGGGTAGAGAACAGTTCAATTGGGCAGACATGTCATGTTCAATAATGGTTAGAATTGTGTACGAGTCATGAAGTCCCTTCGTAGTCCCGTCTCTATTAAATCTTCGGTCTAGAAAACCTCATCACTAACGACAGACTACTAGCTCCTGACAGATTTTGTAAGAAAGATGAAAACCTCTTTCGTTTCTTTCCCTGACAATGTTTCGCCTTGGCACTCTCTTTGAAAGCACTTCTCCATGTAAAGTTTTTAAAATGGTCGCCCAAGGAAGTCAAAGTCTCGAACCAGTCCACTTCAAATGCAAGGCCCGCAATACATTGTAGACCAAAAAATAAATTCGCGATACCACGGAAAATAATTCTCAGCCCAATTAAAAAGTAATTCTTGATACACATTAGGAAAATAATTCGAAGTACCACTGAAAAATAATTCATGGCATGAAAGAAAAAATTATTCCTATAATTAAACAAAAATAACTCTTGTTGCTAAAAATAATTACTAACACGCTGAAAAAAGTATTGTTTATTGATGACAAAAATACACAACATGTCCATAATATTTGCTGCAGTTGGGTTAAAACTGACTTGCAGTGCAATTTTATTGTCATGATTTTGACCAGAACGGGCCTTCATACCTTTCGACTCAATTTTGTTTCCATAAGTTTTGCGTCAGTGACAAACACAGATACGGAATCAATGATTACCTCTAGTTAATACTAATATTATTTTGTTTTCTTTGTCACTTTGCGGTGTGTTGGAGCAAATTTTGGCATTTTAAGATTTTGGAAAGATTTGAAAGAAAAGGCTGGCAAAAGGATGATTGTCTCAGTATCTTCATAATAAACACAATACCACATGGAAAGTGCTTTGTACGGTATTTAAGCACTCGTTACTTTTATATCAGAAATCTCACTCATTCGTTGCGCTCACTCGTTCAATATTTTTGAGACGTCAACAACTCGTGAATAAATACCATGCGCACGTAATTTTTTAAGAAGTATTTTGTGTGTGTGATACACATATAGCTAGCTTTATGCAGAACATTGTTTTTATTCCTGATGATGCCATCGTTAAGTGAAAGCTTGAATTTTTATTCAACCTTTTTTTTATCATTATTAATTTTTAAATATACTGCAAAAGGACAACATGCAGAGATTATCAAACTTTTCGCCAAATTTTAAACATCAGCCTATTTTGTCATAAATAAGCAAAGCTCCACAGGTGTGAACATTGTTGGAAATGTCTCGATTAACGGAAGTTTAAACAAAAGGGTGCAACTGGCCGAGATAAATTCGATACCATTCAATATATGAACAGCTGTACATGTGCAGCCAGCTAAGTCTTTAAATTAACTTTACAAAAAGAGAACCTCAATTAGTAGAACACAAAAAAATTTAAAGAATAAGGCACTATTAGGCTCTTTGGGAAGGGTTGAAGTAAAACGTATGTTAACGATGATTCATCTCGAACTTTGTTTCAGCTTAATTCTCACCTTCCTCTTTAGTCTGTTCTCTTCCTTCCTGCAATTCCCCTGGTTTTTGTCGTTGATCGTCTTCAACATCTGAGGCAGTTAAAACGTGCATGAGCTTTAACAGGCACAATCAACATGACCTTATTTTGTAAACCCACGTTAAATGAGTTTCATGAGCCTATGAAAAACCGTCAGCTCTTACCAGCTTTGTCCTCTCGACTTTGGTCCACAGAATTCTTCAATTCATTGCCCGTGTGACTTTTATCTGAAGTTTCCTTATCCTTAACATCCTTAACGGGAATTCTAGCAGGTGAAGATTTGACATAATGATTCGTTAGTAAAAGAATTATACCCAAAAATAAGAGTCTTTGAATCAATGGCGCCATGTTGGTTAATTTTCTGCATGGACTGTCAGCAGAAGCAATAACCAGTATATTGGTAACCAGTATATTGGCCAATAGGAAAAGGATACGTCTTCTCGCTTCAGTTTTGTTTTTGTCGATTCTGCTGTCAAGTATCAAATTTTGCAAAATTCGAAGAGTTCTTTTCAAGAAGTCCTCAACACAAAATTGATTATCTATTTCATTTTTATTTTTTCAGAGTAAGCCCGCATCTCCCTATAAAACATTTTAATCTGAGACTCTTTCTGATTGTTCTTGTAATTAAATTCATTGAATAATATTGTAAGCGTTCAATGAAAGTTTGAATAATTAGCCACGCTGGCACTTGAACAAATATTAAAAGGCACCCGCTACCGGTATATTAGAATCCATCAGAGTCCTTTTTTTAGCTGCATCCCAGCCAACCTTCTAGCCTTATAACTAATAACAATCTCTCCTTTCATAAAACACTACCTCGCATTCACGCTTCTTTCATCGAATCAGTTTCTCACGCCTTCGCAGGCCGTAAAAACCGTATTTTAATATTACCCGGGGCAACTATACAAAACAGCAAACAATGCCATGACCGGGGATTTGGCGTGTTTTCATAAAATATCTTTATCGATTGATTTCGACCTTGATGTGAAACCATTCAAGTGAAAGTTAATGTGCCCAATTTGCAAGCAAATGAAACCAATTTTTAATACATCTTATGATACAGAATATACAGAATAAAAGGTAGCCACTTCGTCCCTAGAACACTATGGAAAAAAGGTAAAAGACCACTACATGTCAAAACATAGGAGAGTCGCTTTTGGGGGGCTTTATAGGGCTTTATACATGTTACACTAAATTTTTTATTTCAGTTAATTTTTGTTTTTCCTTTGTTTTTGGGTGCGGTAATGTATGCTAATGAATTTGAAACAAAGGAAAAACAAAAATTAACTGAAATAAAGAATTACCAGCAACATACACACAAGTCAAATGTAGTAATTATAACAACTATGACAGAAGAAACTGAGGAAGTTGAAACCTGCTTTGAAAAATTTAATGACACCGATAGAATCTCTAAAGACGAGGTCGGTTAATAAGAGCTGTAAACACAATATGATTAAGAACAAAGCTAAAAAGGCCGCCGTCTATCGGCAAGGCTAGCTCATTGTCTTTCCTATACTCCAGCCTATAAGTCTACTCTCAAAAATCACATACCTTACGAAGCGTTGTACGGTATGCACCGTTTTTCATTGATAAATTAGCGCCCAGCCTTGAATAAGTGCCCACCCCAATCCCCACCCCTTGCCCCCTCCCCATAACAGCAACAACAACAACAACAAACAAAGTGAAGTGGACAAGAAGAGTTAGTTGTGATTTCTTTTCTGTCCTTTCTGCTTCATTTCATCTCACCCATTTGCAGATGTTACGCTGTGAGAAATCTACGAGGTAACACCAGAGAATTCCCTTAATGATCATATTGACAATGAGATAGAAATTGGCTTGGAACAGTGCTACTAAGAGATTTTCCCCAAGACCGAGTTCAATGAAAGGTTAAAATTCTACTCTGGCATTTTGATCGTAGAAGCAATTTAAACACGGTAAATACGTCAGGCAGTAAAAATTGCAAATATGTTACAAGATGACTATTCAAACCATACTAAATAAAAAAATAAATAAAATGGGCTCCTGGCCTGATTATAAAAGCTAAGCCTGCTTTACATAAATGCCGTGTCGAAATGTCTAAGTAACTTACGAAATGAAGTTAGACTGTTCCAGAGAACCCCACCACTGTACTATAGCTTAGGCTCTTTTTGTAATAGTTAGTACGTGGCAGGGGAACAGCGAGCTTATTTGCAGAATTTCGCAAGTCATAAGAGTTATTGATGTCACTACGTGGAATAAATTTACAAAATAAATAATCCGGTGATAAGCCGTTTAAGGATTTATAGACCATTTCTGCTTTAAGAATTTGACGTCGAGTCTCTAGGAAGTTATCCCAATTTAGCTTTTTTAATTTCCCGGGGGGGGAGGGGGTGGGTACTCCCTTATTTGTCCTTAAAGGGTATGTGCGAGCAAACACCCCAAGTCAGAGCACCCTGGAGAGTCTCCTCGCAGGCTAGATGTTAGTTTGAAAAATACCCGGGGGTACTCCTGGGAATTCTTGGTGGGGGTGTGCTGTCCAGTTCTCCAAATCCTGACCATATTCCAGACCAAAAAATGTAATTTTCCACACCCTTTTTCAGACCTGGCCTTTCGGCAGAAATCATGTTACCATTACTTCAGATTAAAGCGCAAACAAAAATATTCTGAAATCCATTTCGAATTCGCATATTTCTCTTTCTTTCTTACTCATTTGGAATTAAAACGATAAATACCTTTCTACACCCCAGTAGTTCCCTCGAAAACCACACCCAATTCCAGACCAAAGTGGGCGAAGTGTATGGTTACCCGTTTTCAGACCAAAACAGTGCAAAAACCCTACCCGATAGGGCGACACATACCTATATAGCTCCTATAATTGAGTACCCCCACCCCCCCCCCCCCCTGGGGAAAATACTAAGTTCTGTGTGCAAATGAAACAAGCTAGGGTCATAAAGTAAGGTCTATTGTCTTAAGCAAGGTAGCGAAATGAACCAGGAAGTTTTTGAAGGCAAAGGACAGCCAGGGGTTTAGGGTTCAAAGACTTCGGTAGCCTGCCGTAACACTGACAAGGGTTTTATCAGCCAAGCGAGGCGAACGCGGCGTTTTGCGCGAAGCGCGAGACGAGATATAACTTCCTAGCACACATTAATTTGTTAGCTCCTCACACTAGACACATTTCTGAACGATTTTTTATTTCAACAACAGAAATTTCTGAAAAAAGTACAGTAGAGCCCCGTTATCCCGATCTGTGAAGGGAAACGAAAAATAGTTCCAGTTAGCAGTTCGATTTATTGTTGTCGATTGAATATTCAGTTTGCCATGTTGATAATTAATAAACTGAGTTTTAGCATTTCAGTCGGTATAGTACAGTGCAAATCAAACTTATTTCACTAGAAAAGGTTACATGATTACTGGCAGTTTGTGATAAAACGTGATCTGTTTGTGGCACCATGTAAAATCAGACTGCTGTAGTGTTAGTTTTAGTGTTTTTACCTATTATACAACAAGAAGAACTAATGGGATGATGGGATGGCATGATCCCAGTGGAGTTACATGATCTAGAATTCGAGTTATTGGGGCACTGATTTTTAACTCAAATTTTTGATAGAGGGATAGGAAATTTAGTTCGGTTCGAGTTATCTGAGTTCGAGTAAACCGAGTAAACTTGACTGAAGAGTGTGGTGAAATCCTAGGGAAATGGGACTTGGATCGAGTTAGCTAAAGGGGAATACGAATTATCGAGGTTCTACCGTCACTGTACCGTACAGACAACGGGGAACAAGCTATTTCGCATGCCATTTAATGTATAATTAAGATGGAAAGTTAATGAGATTTTACTCTTCGTCGATAATCTCTTGCATGGTTG
>NC_133202.1:25699074-25705763 GCF_958299795.1 Porites lutea
CTATCGTGCTATTCTTTAAAAGGTACTTTTCAGTTTTAGAAGCACTATAAATTGCTTCAAGCCTTACTCTGACGTCGAATGACTTGTTCCTCGACGTTTTTAAAATATCCCTTGGCAGTTTTGGTTCAAAATCCTGCTACATACATTTTGATGTATTGCAATGCATCTTCAACGGCTTTTCCTGCTGTACGTTGTTTCCAATTCAGGAAAAAGGTATTGGGATTGTAAGCTACCTTGTATCGAAGCTCAGATAGAACTGTCCGGCACCTTTGTTTATTACCAGAAAATGAGCACGAGCGGCAGCTCTGCGAGGAATTCGCACCTCAGCCAGCGGGGACGAATGACGATCATGCCCATATCTGTGAACCGATCTGTATAAACATGTATTGCAGAGCAAAACATAATAATCAAGAAAAAAATACCCATTCATTGAAGGAAGGAGTGACAAAAATTTCAGAGTTGTAAATTTATTCACAGGCAGTATTTTTGCGATAATAGTTTATTTTGCACTGTGATGTTATTCGGTTCACAGGCATGGTCATCATTGTCGTTCTTCCCCCCTGGGTGAGGTGCGAATTCCTCGAAGAAATGCCGCTCGTGCTCATTTTGTAGTCATAAACAAAGGTGCTGGACAGTTCTATCTGAGCTCTGATACAAGGTAGCGTCCAATCTCAATACTTTTTTCCTGAGTTGGAAGCAACGAACAGTAGTAAAAGTCGTTGAAAATGCATTGCAGTACATCAAAATGTATGCAGCAGGAGTTTGAGCCAAACTGCCTAGTGATATTCTAAAAATGTCGAAGAACAAGTCATTCGACGTCAGAGCAAGGTTTGGAGCAATTTATAGTGCTTCTAAACCTAAAAAGTACCTTTTAAAGAATAGCACGATAGGCAATCGGCTTTTGTTTTAAGAATTAGCAAACGTTGAATTTACTTGTCTCGAAAATTCAAACTGGTGGCTCCTTTTTCCTGATAGTAATTTATTTTTCAAATTCCAAAACAATTTCACAGCTGAATTTTGAGCGACTTTTAGTTACGGACTTCTGCTCCAACGATTTTTCTGAAATTCCTCTGACATATTTATTATATCTATTAAAACCGATACCAGAAATTTCAGTAAAAAATATCCGCAAAATTTTTTACTAGACGCCATTTTCTTTGAACACTAGGGTCCTTTTAAGCGCTAATTTCTCAAGAAATATTTACCATCAATGAAATCGGAATATTTCGTATTATTGCCGAATGATATCTGTTGCTCTTTGCAAAGTTTCGCAGCCATCGCGTTAAAAACCAAAAAGTTATGACGGAAAATTTGTCACAGCAAAATGCTCTTGTATTAATTACGGAGCCACCTTAAGCAGCTTCACAACATTTTCATGTTCACCATTTTTTGTTTTCAGTGGTGAAAATGTTGAGGCTGCTCGACAAAATAAATTCTCGACTCAGGTGCTCTGCTGCACATATTTAACCACCAGGTTCCGGTTCCTCGAAGGATGGTGAAGTTTCACTTAGGATTAGACTAAATTTGACGCAAAGTTTTCTTGTCTACGAGCATGCAACTGAAGCTAACAACACACTGATGAGCCTTTACTCCGAGTTACATACGGCAATACTTTGGAAGGTAAAATACAAAAACGTGCCACTGAAAATTTTAATCCTGGATTAACACTAATCGGCCTTTCTGGAGCAGACCCAGGGAGACAAGCGTAGGCACGCAGGGAACACTGGGCACCATGCGCATGCGCAGCGTAGCAAATTGCCTTTAGGTATGATAAATATACATACCAGGTGAGCTTTCGCGCAAAAACATGAAATCCTCACATATGAAAATGACATGTTATCCCCCCACTAGAAAAGATGTTAGTCAAGTTGTCAGTTCTCCAGTCTTTCTCTCGTAGTTAGTTTTGCTAACTACGACTATCAATAGACGACTTTTTAACTGTGACAACAGACGGATCGAAACGCACCAATTACTGATTACGAGTCTTCATAGCCAATAACATCACGGCTTAACTGACAGACGACCAATAACATCGCGACGTAATTGACCAATCAGATCAATAACCAGAGTATAATACCATCAAGTGACGTGATACAACTCATTTTGACTCTGAAGATGACTACTGCACAGGTTGTCGAAACGTCAGTCACTGTCAACAACAACAGTCCTATTCAGGACTACGTTCACCCCGACGATCAAACTCAACCTACTTTTGAAATGACTCCTGGGTTCAAACCTTTCACAGCATTACAAATTATGTTAGCATAAATTGTGACGTTCCCTGGTCTCACGTATTAAGAATTGAAAAAGAAGAAATATCAAAGGTTACCCTGATATGATATATGAGGTATGAGATGATATATGTTACGATATGATATGATATAAGCTCACTACTTTGCTTTAAGGAAAGAGAGGGTGGACTATCGTCTATTTCCTGCAACCTGATATATTTTGTCCATCTGAGGAAAATCCCCTTTCCAGTATTTCGTTTTCTGTTCCTGTTTCGCTTCCTCTTCCGATTGTGGATGGCTGGTTTTAGGACGCTCGAGCTTCAAGGTAATAAAATGGAGTTTTTACAAACTACGATTTGTAAAGTATCAGGAAACGTATCGTGGACAGGTAAAGATGACTTAGAACCTGGCTCAGTGGAACTTCATCATTTGTATCCGTGGAAGAACGAATTCAAGTTTCGTGTCAGCAAAGCAGGATATATTGAAGTAAATAGTAAGCTTACAACCTGATCATTTATTTACTATGCTGACCATCACGTTTAAATTCTTTTATGTAAAATTAAGTTATTTATCGCTTATTAAATTATGAACAATCAGTGCTCAAAAGTAAATTGGGCTCGGAGTCGATAACCGCTTAGATAAACTTCGGTAATTGTCTTATTTTGAAAATACATTTCATAGCGGCTTACGTGACGACAAAAAAGTTCAGAGACGATTTTACATAAAGTCCATAAACTAAAATTTTCCTGACACTTGAAAAAGTTTTACGTTGAGATTGGTAAACTTCCTCAAAGTTATCATGAGTAATAATAATAACAACGAACTGCAGTGATTGTCTTGCTCGAAGCGCAAAAAGGGGTTTCTACGCAGGACATCTTGGTTTCGGAGGTTTACATCATTGACAGCTGAGTGGCAGTAGAGAAGAGCATTTTTAATCCTACCGGAAAATAAATGTCCTCTAGTCTGTACACAATCTAATAACTACCTTGATCGAGTTGTAACAAGTTTTAACTACTTTCGGTGTCAAACAGATGCTGACAAAATGAATGAATCAATCAATACACTCAGTTTAGGGACGGACGATTTGAAAACTTCATGAGGGAGGAGTGGGAGGGGGGGCAAAGTACAACAAAAAAACTGTGCAAGGGAAAATTAAATGAAAAAAACCTCATGCACGTTAAGTTACCCTAAGAAATATTCAAGCGCTGGTCTGAAAAAAAAAATCATACCGTAATTCCTCTATTTACCCCCCCCCCCCCCCACGGGCAAACTTATTTCAAATACATTTGCGGTGTGGCTTAATAGAGACGGGGGGGGGGGTTTACTTGAGATGGTATCAGTTCTCCGGAAGAACTAGAATGCAAAGTGGAAAACTCAAGTACAAGAAGTTGGAGGTTATGCAGCCGAGGATCACTGAGTACAAATAAGAACTTTTAACGCGTGAACAAATAATCTCTCGGCCAAGTCTTCCGGCCAAATGAAGATTTACTGTAAAATGATAAGGGCGAAGGGAGAGAAGACAGGCTTAAAAGATTGGCGGCGGTAACCTCCTTTCCCTGAAAAGGAGGCTTTTTAGAGAAGAGGCTTATTTGAGAAGGTGATGGGGGGGGGGGGGGGATAGTGGGTTTACGATATTAGGTAAATATTTAATTGAAAAAAATAAGGAAAACTCCTTCCACTTGTACAGTCATCATTTGCAGGGGACAAGACTTTTCAATAGCCTGTTCCAGGCGTTCAGATAGTAGAGCGCGGCGGTAATTGGGGAGCGAGTTAAGTTGTACATCGGAAAAACGGGGCGGGGGTGGAACGGGGGGGATGCGATATGGAGGGAGAGAGACATCTGTTATCGAATCACGCGGACATCGAAGCTACTTTAAACAATGCAACCGAGCATTTCCTGTTTGAAGAATCTTTTCGTGAAGAGCAGTAAATTTGCTTGAATCTCGTTCGCCGAGGCCAGGACGTTTTCGCGATTCTTCCTGCGGGCTCTGGGAGACCTTCATTTTTCTACTCTTTCCACGTCGAATAATAAACGTAATCAAAGGAAAAGTTGGCGAGTCAATTTCCACGATCATCATCGTCGCACCTCTCGTAGCCATAATGACACCAAGCTCAAGCGAGTTTGGAATAACAGCAACAACAGCCATAGGTTGGGGACAGGAGGAAGGCATGGACGAAGACACGCCAATGTGAAAGGAAGGTGTGCGTGTGAGATCATTAATTATGGAAGCCCAGAAAGGCAAAAAAATCTTATTTGAAAGGTTATTTAGCCGCAATAAAAAGATTAATGCTTTAACAGAGGTCAAAGAAAATCAGTACTTTTAATAACTGCATCTGGAATCAAATTCTTTCAGAAACAAACCGCAGGAAATAATTGCCCAGTATGCATGACTGACCGTCTAAATGTTAGACTCAGAGGGACAGAAATTAGATTTCCTTAGTTAAAAGAAGGAAAACCTCTGATGTTGTTTATTGAAAGCTAACTCAAAGGTCACGTTTCACACTATCACTAGCTTATGGGTCGCGTCTTTGTAGTTCATGTCACAGTTACGCGGTCGGCAGTCAATTAAGGGCGGAAAGAGCTCTGTAAGGGAATGTTTACAGGCGTTCTCTCCCCTTCCCCCTCTAGTCGATCTCCCCTCGTTTTTTTTTTTTTTTTTCCTTCGTGAATTTTTCTCCCGCGCTGTACTATCTGAACGCCTGGAACAGGCTAACTTTTCTCAAGCAAACTCGTTCGTAGGGCTTTCTCTTACAAGTAGGAGGGAACCCTGGAACGAGGTTGTTTTTCAAGCATATCCCCATGAATACGGTTTAGTCAAAAAAGGCCATGGAAAAACTACATAAAACAATGTTCTTTGATTAGAAAAGTTCGAAGGAAAATCGTGTTCCACCGACCAGACCTTCACGTCATAATCTGCCGGTCCTTGGGGTTCTCGAAAACCTTTCTCGTCATGATTTTATCTATTTCTTTAAACATTTAAAATCAATATAAAATAATGCCCTAAAATATTAATCACATAAAATCAGCTCATTCTCTCATGACAAAATCGATCTAAGAGAGTTAAAAACGTCAAAACTTCGTCGTTTTCAACCTTTTTTAGCTCTCTGAAAATGTAGTTAAAGTCATTTTAGCCTGAAGCCTAGTGACGGGCTCCTGTTTTAGGACATTTTCATATCCTCGTATTGTATAACCTTATCAAATTGTAAAAGGCTTCTATAAAATATCGGTTTACGTCGGTACGAAACTGTGTAACTTGTCTTTGTTTTGTGCCTTAATTTTATTTTCCTAGGCTCTATTTTGATTGTCTTTGTTTTCTTTGTGGGCGTAACCTGGTGTAGGCCCTTTCAAAGGTTCCCTGCCTTGTACCAAACGTCTCTCTCTCAACGAAAACTTGCGTGCAAAGAAAGGCGGGAAAGAAAAAACGGACTTCCGCTTTTCTCCTTCCCATGGTCCCTTGCGCTTCGTCATCAGTCACTCGCCTTTGGCGCTCGCCTCTGTGCGAAAAAAAAGCGCAGGATTCTCTAGACTGGGGATCACCAAATTTTAGTAGAATTAGGATTATCTGAATCTCATGGTCTACTGACTATAGGTTCCTGTGGAAAGTCAATATAACTGGTCGATCTTAATCTGTTTCAGTTTGACATTATGACTCAGAGTTCAATGAATGTTACCAATACGTCAGTTACTATAAGCAGATTACAATACATGCATCCCTTCGCTGGAAACCTACCCAGTGTGACCATCCATCTTAAAGATTCTAATCCAGATGATATTCAGTTCTTTATTGATGAGCTGCCTGTTTCTATCAAAGGTAAGACTGGGTGATAAAACTTATCAAATTTCATTAGTTATCAGTTGTTTCTCCAAACCTTAACAACTGGAAATACAGAATTAAATATACATGTAAGGTTAAAAATTAAGTAACCAGTAAAATTTACAAAGAATGTAAAGGCACGATACAATATTACAACACTTAAATTAAATCACATGGTAAATAGGAAGGAGAGGCGAAGGTTATGTCTAGGTAAACTAATATTGTGCCCCTTAAACTTACTTATAAAAAAAAACTTGTTGTCTTAAATAGAAAAGTAAACTTAGCAAATTCTGAAGAGAACAGACCACAGACTTTAAGGGAACAGACCGCAAATAATTGTTGTTGCGTGTGAAATTCTCTGCACATTTTAGGAGGAGCCACCCACAATTTGAGCACAGTTACTGACTCTATAAATTAGTAAGGAAAAACGGGTGAGATTAGCTAAAAACGGATCCAAATTTTGGTTCAAACTAGAGACGAATATAGTATCGTAATGTTAATTCGGTGTTTAGAGGAATCACACTTTTTGCGCTTATAACTCTTTGCAGCACAACTGAAAATGCAAGATCTACGAGAGGAAAATCTAAAAAGGCAATTACGGGAACTGCAGAAACAGGAGGGAAACTGGCCAGAGCAGATGGGG
>NC_133202.1:25705963-25738463 GCF_958299795.1 Porites lutea
AAAACCAGTACCCATCATTCACCGTGATGTCAGCAGTGCTAATGTGTTGCTATGGCGACAGGGTGACAAATGGAGAGGCAAAGTGTCAGATTATGGCACTTGTAATTTCATGCAGCAGACCATGACAGTGGCTCCTGGAGCTATGATTTACAGCGCACCTGAGGCGCGTACACCAAAGCAAACGGTCAAGGTTAGTTCTCATTGAAAAAATAAAGGATTCAAGGTTATCTAAGTAAGTCCTTGTAAACACCAGGGCCGAGTTGTTCAAAGCTGAGTTAAGCGGATAACCCCGCGAAATTTGAATTCAGATATGAAAGCTTAAAAAGTAAACTTCAGTTTAATTCGTTGTGTCAACAAGTTGATGATTGGATTCATTAAAAATAACAGAGAAAATTATCCGAGAAAATGCTTTCGAAAAAACGAAAAAGAAGCCTGGGTTAAATTTAACCCTGGGTAAAGCACTAATCGTCCTTCGAACAACTGGGCCCAGGTGGGGTAGTAATCATCCAAAGGTTAGTGATCTTTGGCCTGGTTGTAAATGTAAACTGCTTGATACCTCATTCATGTAAAAAGGCACTAATAGGAATCATTCAACCAGTCTTCCTTCAAACCATTATTGATATTTGAAACTTTTGTTGAGTGCATAAAGTAGCAATAGGCCAGTGGAAAATAAAACTGGCACACTAATACATACATTGTGCTTCAAGGCTCGTTAAACACTTCTAAGGAGGAGTGATTTCAGGCGAAATGACTGTAGGCAATTACAGTTTTATACAATGGGGAAAAATCCTTCTGGTGTTAGCTCTTATATGGACAGAAATTACTGATTTCCTAACCCTTTCATAAGCTACACCTTCATATAACTGATGCCTGAAAACGCCAGTACCCCTTTCGGGAGGGGGGGGGGCTTTCCGTATAGAGCATTATGGGAAGTACCCCCTGGGAGCTTCTGTAAGTTAAAGTCGTGATACCATCAAGCGGTTGTTTTTATGTGGTTGAATATGATTTTTGCGGCCAAGCCTGCTTTGTTTTTGTTTGTTTGCTTTTTTCATGGAAAACGTAACCTTCTGCCAAAACGGGTAAAGAGCGCGGCTCGACACGGCGAACGAGGATCAAAACTTAAAGATTAAGAATACCGACATGAACCTGACCCAGCAGCTTTTCTCGTCCATGTAACCGAGCAAATATATTTATTCTGCGTTGTGGCTTTATACAAGTAGTAGCAGCGAATTCAAACACCCATAGAAATGTATATTACATGTAATTTTCATATCATTTTCTTTTGACGCCAGATTGATGTTAACAGCTTTGGTGCTCTTCTATGTGAAATGTGCATCCGGGAACTTCCAGATCCTAGTAGTCGTGAAGTACAAGTCTTGCTTGTGACGAACACCGAGTTTAGGGGCCTGGTACGGAGATGCCTTCAAAAGACTCCGAGCATGAGACCAACCATGCAAGAGATTATAGACGAAGAGAAAAATGTCATTAACTTTCCATCTTAATTATACATTAAATAGCATGTGAAATAGCTTGTTCCCCGTTGTCTGTACGGTACAGTAACGGTAGAACCTCGATAACTCGAATTGCTCAGACAGATAACTCGCATTCCCCCCCTAACTCCAACTAAGTCCCATTTCCCTTGGATTTCACCACACTACGCTTCAGTCAAGTTTACTCGGTTTACTCGAACTAGGATAACTCGAACAGTTGGAGTTAAAATCAGTGCCCCAATAACTCGAATTCTGGATCATGTAACTCCACTGGGATGCCATCCCATTAGCTCTTCTTGTTGTATAACAGGTAAAATCACTAAAACTAACACTACTGCAGTCTGATTTTAAATGGTGCCACAAACAGATCACGTTTTATCATAACAATACATAATCATGTGACCTTTTTTAATGAAATAAGTTTGATTTGCTCTGTGCTATACTGACTGAAATGCTAAAAACTAACTAACTAGTTTGTCAGTTATCAACATGGCAAATTGAATATTCAATCGACCCCGATAAATCGAACTGCTAACTGGAACTGTTTTTCGTTTCCCTTCACAGTTCGGGATAACGGTAAATACAGTACATTTACCCTTCTAGGGAATTGCAATAAAGTCTGTATGTATGTAGTTTATTGTGGCCACCAGTAATTTATTCACTTAGCTGACCAGGGGACTATGCTTGGGCCTCTGTTATTTCTTTTATACATTACTGAATGATCTGCCAAACTGTCGTGTGTCTAATTCTGAACCAAGAATGTGTGCTGATGACACTTATGTAGATAGCGACCATCGATTCCATTCAGGTCTCTCTAAACCAAGACTTAATAAATATAAATCACTGGCTTATTGTAAATAAACTAACTTTAAACGCATCGAAGACTGAAAACATTGAAATTGGGTCTAAACAAAAAATGAATACTCAACACACTTCGTCATCCCTGGAAATTAATGGCTTACCCATCAATAGGGTTAATTATACTAAATCTCTCGGTGTTTTGATGGATCAAAATCTGACATGCAGAAACCACATTGAAGCTATATCGAGAAAGATTTCTTCGGGTATTGGTTCTATAAAACGAGCGCGGCATTGTTTATGGCTAACTAACTCTCCTTGTCCACTTCAGTTATTTTTTGTTGCTGTTGCTGTTGCTGTTGTTATTGTTGTAGGGGGCGGGGTGGGAAGGGGGCGTTGTGCTTTTTGGCTTTGTTTTTAATCTTCCTGTTTTTACAGCTCTTATTAACCCAGCCGCGTCTTTAGAGGTTCTATCGGCGTCATTAAATTTTTCAAAGCAGTTTCAACTTCCTCAGTTTAATCTCAGCGTAATCTGTCATATGTCCTTATTTTTACTACATTTGACTGGTGTGTACATGTTGCAGGGAATTTTTTATTTCAGTTAATTTTTGTTTTTTCTTTGTTTCAAATTCATTAGCATATAGCACCGCACCCAAAAACAAAGCAAAAACAAAAATTGACTAAAATGAAAAAGTTAAGTGCAACATGTCTAAAGCCACCCCAAAGCGACTCTTGTATGCTTTGACATATAGTGCTCTTTTACCTTTTTTTCAAAGAGTCCAAGGGGCGAGGTGGTTACCTTTTATCCTGTATATTCTGTATCATATAGTGTATTATATGATATATTATGTGATTCTGTGGGTGTCAAGAATTCTGGGTCAGGGCCTAAAATCAGAATGCGCGGATATTTCTTATCAGAGCTTTCTCCTGGTTGTTACGCCATACTGACGAGCCCCAAAGAGGGCGCAACAGCTGTATATGGCTACAATTGGGCTCTGTTTTGAGTTCTTTCGGTGTCGTGATGATATCTTGCAGAGTTAATTTCCACGTACTACCATCAGTATTGCAGTATTCTGCTTGCAGAATTTAATATGTCTACATAATTCATATGAATCCTTGGAAAAAATAAACTTAAGCCTGCGATCATTTGAAACTGGCAATTTGTCAGCGGATAACTTCAAAAAAATACTCGACCTCGATGGGTCGACACTTGAACCCGCGGTACGGTCAGGTGATTCTGATCAGTGGATACTCTGTTTTGACAGCTGTCAATTGATCACAACATCGATGTGCAATTAATTAGTTTTCTCTTGGGCTCCCAAACTAGCAAGAAAGTGTGAGAGTAAACAGTGGTCTCTGTGGTGCGGACGGACGGTCGCTCGCTTGCTCGGTCGGTGTACGGTCACGTGATAACCAAATTTTCTGGGATGGGTAGATTTACTCAGCTAAACAGGAGGGCATTTTGTATGCGCATGCGTCAGTTTGGTCTTTTGAAGTGCCTCAGAGGCATTTTCCGTGAATTGTGTACGTTCAATACCAGTATTTGCAGGCTGTTTTGTGGAGCTGAATGGCATATATTGGGTGCTACGTTCCACAAACGTGTTCTTTAAGGTATCGAGGCATTTCTACGATGAAAGTGAGTTTATTGTAGCCTCGCTGTCGCCCTTAAGAAGTCAGTCTTTCCTTTCGTAAAACAGTACATCGAAGACAAGATGGCGGCTGAATATTGTTACGACCTCACATTTCGCGCACATTTTCTGAGCAGCAGGAAAAGGTCAGTATGACAATTTTTCGTTAAGCAATTATCCTATAGATATTTAATTCTTCTTTCAGGAATACAGTGGTTAACTTAAGTGTCCATTTTGCCGTGAAACTGCATTTTCACCCTTTCGCTGGCTTGTTTATCTCAAAATCTTGTCTTTCTCCCCACATTAAGTTAATGATTAATGAAACTAAGTATACTTCCGCAAATGAATGGTACTTTAATGTAGGCTGTGAAAAATTGCCTTCTGCAGTAATTTAAGCGTTCTTCACTGTTACGTCTTCGTTGAGAAATAAAATACACGCTCTTCAACTATAAATTTAATTCAGTATAATGATGTCAGTGAGATTGTGTTTTGAAAATAAGAAAATTCTATCATTTAGTTGTACACAGGAAAAAAATTTACAGCGATCGGTTCGAATTCTGATTTTTTCCACTTCATTTTGATAGTACACTGCTTGTTTACATTCATCATGCAAATAAATATAACATTTAAGCTTTTTAAAGAAAATCTAGCCTAACTCCCAACCCCAAAATAGCACGAAATGAAACGTTATCAATAAACCTTTTAAATTAATCCTGGCTTCTGCTGGAAAAAAATTGCGTTTATTCCTAAATAATGCCATTTCGTGGATACTAAATTTGTTGATATGCTAATTTGTGAAATATTTTATTAACAACGGATGTTTACTGAAACCAGCTTCTCCTCTGTATTGAACCAAATTCTTGTTTAATGCATCAGTATCCGCTTGATAATTCTTCCCATAGAGTTCTATATAGGTTCATCTGGATACTGTAATTTACTGTAATTTTGTGTCATGTTTGTTGTCGCATCCCAATTCATTTGAGTCCTTTATCAGTAGTATTTCTTTTTTGAGGAAACAGCATTATATGCACCCCTCTAACAAACTCCCTGTCTTATGTTTTAACAGGCTCTGAAGGTGAACAAACATCGTCAGTTAGATTTATGGAGTGATGGCCGTTCTCTGTTTTGAACGCATCACTACTGTCATCAAATATAAATTAACAACAAGAAATCGATTGTGGAACACAGTAGCCTTTACTCAAGAGTCGTTTCAAAATAGTAGCTTAGGAAAAATCTCTGTTTCTTTTAGAGTTAAAGAAAAATAAAAGTAATGTTCGTTTTTTGGGGGTGCATTTTTTGTCTGCAAGTGAGCTTATGAAATGCTCATGATCACATTAGTACATAATCACTTTTAATTGTTGCTGTCTCAGAGTCAATCCATTCTTCATTTCCCCAAGAATATTTTTTAATTTGTACTTTCCTCGAAAACTTTTAAAAAACAGTAAAGAAATACCCATAGATTTAATTTTTTTTCGTGGCATATATAAACATGTGTCTCCGCGATCAGTTTTAATAACACGAGACAATACGCTAAAATAAACCTCGCGTAGTAAATTTTTTTCGCTTTTCTTAAAGTAGCTGAACATTGCTACGGTTCATTTCTTCCTTGATAAGTAAAACCATGAGTTTGGAAATCAAACCATTGAAATTCATTGTTTTGCCGGTGAAACTCGGATCTGATACAGGAACAGCGATATTTGGCGTTGAGTATTTTAAGTCTTTAAAAGGTCAAGAAAACCTACTGCTGAAAAATGTACAACTGAAAACCCGCGTAGAAAACGTCCGATTTTTGTCAGGGATAACATTTTTTGTAAGAAAGTACGGTATTCAAAGCACCAACGAAATGGCTTTGAAAAGGACTGTAACTTTACGCGAGGGTTTTTTGATTTCCCGCCATCGGATTTGATGAGCCCACGCTACTATCGTTCAGCGGATGCACGCATGCGCACGCAAATGCCATTCTGTTTACTGTTTACTCAGCTATGGACAGGGCGGATAAAGGTTGGGCGGTGAAACGAGCGCTCCGCTCTTCATTTAATGTCTGATGCGGAGTAGGACTGGCACGAGCGCTCTTTCCGCGCTTCCGGTGCGCTTTAAGGTCGGCGAAATTTTCCTTTTTGCAAACCGGAAATCGTATTTTCTTTCTGTAATTTCAGGCTACAATGTTAAATAGATAATTTCGTTTCATAAAAATATCAATAAACAGTTTCATATGTTTGTGTGTGTATGCCTATAGGTCAAACTTGTCGGTCGTATAATGCCAAAATTTGAGTTTAAGTTGAAAGTGTTGAATACCTCCTCCTTCCACTAAATATCACCTAATCGTCTTTCGCCGTTTCGTTTGCAAAAGCTTAACACTTCTTAACCTCAATTTTTACATATGTTAAAGGGGGATAAATTTTATGTAACATAACAAAAAATTAGATTGATATATTTTGATATAGTGGCGTTGTACTGCTTCAAACTTTGCTTCTCGGGTGCAACGCGCCATGGCGATTCGCGCAATGCGTCGCAAATCCGGCAACTGCATGTAAACAAAATTTATTGAGGTTAGTTGTAAGATTTTTTCTCCGTTTTTCTCTCTAAAACAAAACAAGGTAAACAGTAAAAACTGAGGGGAAACTAATTTTGAAGTTTCGAAAAAACAGAAAGACGTATGAGATGTTTTTTTTTTTTCAAAATTAAAAAAGAAGTATGATGGTGATTGAAATTAGCATAATTTCACCTAGCACGAGCTGCACGCATTTTTAAAATACACGTCATCTAGTTATGAAACACGATCTGCTGTCTTTTAGTTTTGCCATGGATGACATGGATGAGATTTTCCTTCGTGTTTTAGACAGTACTTAGTTGTTTTTGTTTTGGAATAACATCGACATTGGCGAGTAGTAGAGCGAAAATATAATTCAGTGGTAGAGTCATGGAAGTAATAAGAGAAACCCTTTGAAAGAGATGTTTGTCTACTCCAACTAAACCTCCCGCAAAAAATAGCAACTTTAGCCTCTCGAAGACAGCGTACCAGCACAAATGAACGAGGAAGAAGTGCAAGAAACCAAATCAAGCTGCCATAATTCAGTGACAGCGGCAGTGTCTAATGGAGAAACCACATCGCAAGCCCTGACCGAAGTCAAAAACAAGCTTAAACAAGTGACATTTCTAAGCAGAGTCCCAGTCCACTGCATCACACCTTTTTGCTCGGACGTGCTCGTTTCATCGCCCAACCTTTATCCGCCCTGTTATGGAGCCTTCGCGCCGCGCGTGTAGCTCCGCTATTTCAGTAGGATGAGAGCCTGGGGACGAGGTGCACTTCCAATAAACAAAATGGCCGACTGGCTCAGTCGGCTCAGTCGGTGGGGGTACATACAGATTTGTGTTGTACATGGAACCGTCTCATGGCCCGGTGAGGGTGATGAGGCGGGAGGTTTACGACTTTGGTATCATGAGAGGAGTAACGTTTCCTACATTTCTGCCAGCAAGACACCGGGAGGTTACATTTTGGTATGTGAGTTATTGATGTTTTACTCTTTCACTTCCAAGAGTGCACTAACAAATAACAAAGAAGTCCAAATTTCATTTCGTCTAATACTTAAAACAAATGGTACCATGTACTGAGGCTCAAGAGTAAGAACTGAATTCTGTGGGCCCATAATTGACTCTGGTCTCTGGGGGTGAAAAGGTTTTTTTTAAATTTTAAAATAATACAAACAATTTCAATTAACAAATTATACCGAACCTTTTTTTTGTTCAAAAATTTATGCTCATTTATGTCGTTATTTACTCACTTTAATGTATCCGTTTATTATTTTATATGCTTTGTTCTTCATTAAACATAAGAACCTGTGGATTAAGAACTTCCCGGCAGAAGTTTGCCACTTTAATACCCAAAAATACAAGAGCCTGTTTAGCCAAGGAAGATCATCATTCCAAGTTAAGCATAAATTACGATAAACAATTTAACAAAGGCGGGTAACTATGAGTTGCTCAGAGGTGATGGGAAACCATCAGTAACAATTTTTTGGTTCCATGAAATTCATGGGAACCCGTTCCCTAAAGGTTTTTAATTTTAGTCAAAGTCATATATATTTTTTTCTTGGCACTGCTAGCTGGAAGCCATTATTAAAACAAGTGATGTATGATTCAAGATGGAACTGATATAGGTGCTAAACATTTCAGTTTTGTATATGAGTTGTAACTAAAGAATTGCCCTGCTAGTTTAATAAGTAGTCTGTGTGGAAAAATAATTTCTGTAAATGGATCTGTAAGGCTGAAAATGGCACTCGGAAACTATTTTTTGCTTCTGTTATTTTGAGACCAAGGTAACAACAGGTACCAGAAACTTTCGTTACCGTGAAATCCTAGGGCTTGGGATTACATCTACATGAAGCAGGATTTCCTGGCTAAAAAGTTTTCACTTCCTACTTTATCAACAATGGAGTATTTTTCAGGAGATTTACTTTTTATATCATATTTGACAATTTGTTTCTGAATTGTTTGAGTGCACTTGTATATTAATACACGAAAATCAAGGCCCTAGATTCGAGAGAAATTACAACATTGCCAGAGAGCAAAAAAATGTGATGAGCATGACACGTCATTTTTATGATCGCCAAAAATAAACTGCACACTCAATACAAGACTCATTTGCATAAAATGAAAGTTTACAACAGCCGATCGGTTAGCCTCACCATCTGCACCATTGATCGAAGTTTTGCTCATCATTAACATTCTTCTTTTTCTCGACCTCTGAGATATTCACTTGTTCCGAAGTAATCAACACTTTCAAGCGATAGAATTCGTGGATCAACCTATAATTCCGGAAAAGCTCTAAATCTTTTGGATTAACCTTTCCTAAGCTTTCTTCACAAAACATTTGTGGCTCCAGTCAGGCCGCATTTCTTTATATCCCCAGTTTCCATGGTCTCCGCTACGTTCAACCCTGCAGGGACCATGTCTTCCCTTAACTTTTGTGGACTAAAATACAAGGAACAAAACATGGCTTGCAGATTCTGAGTATGCAATCGAGACTAATAAGAAATTTGGTGATCAGTTTTGTTAGGGTTATATGACATAATACAATACATGTAATTATTATTATGAATAACTGAAAAGTTAATTTAATTTTCTAATTTTAAATCAACAATCTATCTCCTTCATACATAAAAATTTAGAACCTAATTAAGAACCTACGTAGCCTAAATTGCCATTATAAGTACCCCAAAATACAAGAACCTATTTTGCATCACTTCAAAAAAAGTAGGTTCTTATTTGCTGGTGTTACTGTACCTCATTTACCAGTTTTATGTAAATGATTGGCCACCATGGTAGCTTGATGCACCACAACAATAGGTTCATATGAGAAATTAAAGTGAGTGAGTTTACTTGATTCATGTAAGAACTTTTAATAAATAAACCAGTACTGCTGTTTTTACATTTGATCATTACCAATTCACTGAGGTTATTTTAAAATGCCTTGCCAGCATGCAAAGAAAGTAGTGTCCGATAGCTAGCCCGGGGCTCGTGGATTTTGCTAACGGGCCAGTGAATTCAGTTTTTAACTTGCCTGATGGGTAAGTGATGTTTTTTGAGGAACTCGAATAAGAGAGGAACTGTGAAATCAATTCGATCTGCTAGTCAAAAAGCTTTTGGGGCTAGTTGAAATATATGACGTCTACATGGGTTAGTAAATTCTACCTTCAGCTTGCCTGCATGGCAACCTGTAAAACTGATTTTCTTTGCACCCTGCTTTCATGTTTAGTGTCAGCAGAAAGTACATGAACATAATATTTTAACAATAATAAACTGTTTAAAAATTTTAAGGAAAAACTTGCAGTGACTCCACGAGCTATTACATGTATACCTGCATAGGTTCATGAGATAATGGAACCTGTTACCCTCCATACCAGGATGCAGTTTATTCTTCCCCCCACGGAGGGCATCAGAAATTCCAATACAAAGGGGGTCCAAGAGGAGGCAATTTCCAAGGGGGTGGGGTCAGATTCTCAAGGTCTTTTTTTCCAGGGACTTTGAAACAAGAATTATTGTTTTTATTGATGATCTTACATTAACAGTTATAGCTGAATGCTTTTTTCACAGCTTACACTGTACCTGTATGATAATAGTCTGCATGTATCTAAAATGAATGTCATCAGCTCATGAATAATTCTGGTCATCCAGCGCATTGCTTTATATTTCACAATATAATTGTGGTATTCACTATATTGTTATGGTCATGAACTTCTATTAGCCTTCTTCTAACTTGTTTTTAACTGAAAGAAAGTAATTGTTTATTTTTCACTGGTTCTTTCACATATAGATGCTCTCATAGTACACTGGACAAAACTGTTCTGGACTGATGTTATAAATATTATTCAAGAATAAAACAAGCCAAGGAACCTCAATTATATTTTTGTAATAAGTCTGGTTTATTAATAAAATCGTTGCTCTTAGAAATAAGTGAATTACGAAATTATTTTACACAGATATAGATATTAATAAAAAAAATTAATTTAAACTAATTACATCGTGTTCATAATGGACTGGGCCTTACGATTATGAGGAGATATAATACAATAAATTAGATGAAAAAAAACTGGAAACTAGAAATATATATCAAGTTATACATTGAATTCCCATAAGTTCCTAAATTACATGCCATGAGCATAAAGGCACATGGCCGGAAAAAAAGCTTCGTTTAAAGTGTTCAGTTTTGCAACTTATAAGGGATGGTCTGTCTTTGTTGCGAAGGGAGCGGCCGTGCGCCTGTGACCGAGTCGGTGGAACAAGATGGCGAAGACAGGACTCGGGCTCTTTTATCTTTGTGAATAATTTGCTACACAACTCTTTTGAAGTTTATCAAATTCCACAAATGGGAAAATATTTTCATGTTGATCATGCCAGGAGGACTTGCATTTTACAGCGTATCCAAACATGGTAACGAAACCACAAAAGTATGCAAAATCACGTGATTTGTAAGAAAAAAACAAATAAAAAATGAAGGGTTGTGTTATATTAAGAATATTGCGACATTTTTGTGGATGTTTTGAAAAGCATTCATCGGAAAACACAAGGAAAACTTAAGGACAGTTTACAACTTATTTGACCACTGAAATATGGCACTTTCTTTAGACTTAATTTTTCGTCACCTTAAAACTCTTCTTGCCACTAGATCGGTCTTCCATCTGTTTTGAAGATAGCAGCCTGTTGCTCGCGCTCCGTTCCAGCACAAAATGCCGCTGTGTTAAAGCGTAACTGGCCAAGAACTTCAGACACTGCTATCTGGGCCTCTCTAATAGTTGCTGGACCATATTTCTTGGCTCTTCTCCTAGGAGCTTGCCATAGTCTCACATTGTGTTGCTCAACAGCTTGAAATAACTCTGTGGATTTGCCTTGTGGCCCTTCTATTATATATGTATGACAGCTTGAATCTTTGACTCTCTTAACTGCTGATGTATCAAAGGATTATACTGCTGCACGTCAATGACTCGATCCAAGTTATCTTTGCTGCAAGATTTATTTGGGGACAACATTCTAACATGACAACACTTGTGATTTGTTTTTCTTAAAAATTATGTGATTTTGTGTACCTTGGTGATTTTGTTACCAAGTTTTGATATACTGTAAGGCAATTCCTGCTTGTGTGATCAGCATAAAAATATTATTCCATGTGTGGAATTTGATATTGTTTAAAGGACAAAAATGTCAAGGGTCCTTATGGCTTGTTTTATTTTTTTATGATAAAACGTCAATCCAGAACAGTTTTGTCCAGTTTACTATGTGTCTTGTAATGCCTCCTTGGTTGTCAGTGACATACACCAATCAATTCCTCTCTTTCAATACAAGGAATTCCCAGGCCTACCGTCTACCGTATTGTCGTACAAACATGAAGAAGTTCTCGCCCTTTTTTCAAGGGCCTAAGTTTTTTAATTCACTTGACAACAAGGTCATCAACTCTCAATCCCTCTCCTCTTTTAAGCAAAAACTGAAGATTAAATTATTGAGTAAGTATGAAAACAGTTCATAAATCTTTCCATCTTCGACTTTTCGCCTTCTTTTCTTCAATTGATGTGAAACAGCTCTAGCTCATAGTTCAAGGAGGCCTAACCTCTCATAAGCTCCTATAGTTTCTGTTAGGTCTCCTCGCCACTTCTTTTTTTCTTCTTTTCCTATATTTTTTGTAATTATTGTGTGGCAAATAAAATAAAATAAATAAATAAAATAATACTCTTTGTTTGTCACCCCAAACTTTTGCACTCAGCTATTGTCTTCAGTTTCTCTTGGGAGTTAAATTAAAATAGCCCCAAGAGAAACTGAAGACAGTGCTTATATGCAAAAGTCTGGGGTGACAAACAAAGAGCATTATAGTATGTTATGGTATTTTTTGGAGTGGTCAATTACAAATGTATCTTCCGCATAAAAGTATAGTACAACAGCATTTTTGATGAAAATATATTCTCTTCAGGGGGGTCTCAACCAAGTTAGATAACAGAAAATTCTGTCGCGTGGGGTGTATGAAAAGCACCCCCTGGAATGGAAATTATAGGGGTGTGGGTGGTCCAAAGTAAAAGTGCCCTCCATAGGCAGGGGCCAGATAGGGGTGGGTATTATGGATGTTTTCTGGAACTACACATTACAGTTTACTCATATCACAGTCAACTGTAAGTTGTGAGTTAGGCAACAAATAATCCTTGTTTTTAATAATGTTTTTGTGTTTTTTTAAATGGACAGTTCTGCTATAGACCACGTGCGGTAACGTCGAGCGAGTTGCGAGCGGTAACTCTCTCTAATATCATGACAAATAGTGAACAAAAATTGAGAAAAGCAAACAAAGAACTCAAGGACGAAGTAGCGGAGCTTAAAGTGAAGCTAGAAAAGGTTTTGAAAGAGTTAAGTGAACGAACTGAAGAATGCAATCTAAATGTCGGTAATGGCGTCGAAGTGTTGTCACCAGACAAAACCAAATCAGTGGAGTTTGTTTCGGACCAGTATGATGATTTAATTGCTTTCAAAGTAAGTGCCAGTAAAGAGCTTGAAGAAATTAGGGCAAGACTCGATAAGATATCTGAGACCTGCGACCGCATCCAGAAATCGCTAGATGCTTTTGAACTGTACAGCTACCAATTCAACATCAAGATAGTCGGAATGCCGATGGTTGCTGAACGTGAACACCCTGAGCAAACTGCAAATCTATGCCTACAGTTATTTTCAGCCTTGGGAGTAAAGGGAGTGTCGATCCAGGATATTGATACGGCCCACCGAGTGCCGTCTATGAAGCCGTCAAATCGACCCAATGCAATCGTTTGTAAGTTTGTACGAAGGCTAGCTAAAGACCAAGTAATGGCGGCCAGGAAGAAAGTTGGTGGCCTCAAGGCTGAAGAACTTAGATTTGCAGCTGATATCAATGTCAAGTACCTTAATATCTATGATCACTTAACGCCACGGTTACAAGCCTTATATCATGAAGCAAAGAAAGTCAAAGAGGCCAAGAAGTACAAATTTTGTTGAGCGAAAAATGGCTTTGTGTATCTTCGCAAGTCTGAAGAATCCACAATTTACAAATTCGCCGACCTTTCTGAGCTTAACAAGAAATTTAGCACGGCCTCAGAAGCTGGAGTGAACGATCACCTACAGAGCTAAGTACTCAAGTACTTTTTATATTCTGTCATTACGAAGTAATCAAGTTTGACTATTGAAATGCCTACAAAGACCAGTACTAAGCAACAACAGAAGTTAAATAAATCTCTGTTAAAAGATTTACCGTACTTTAATTTCAGAGGTAACTTAGCCCTTGCCCATGGCCAATTTAATAATTCAGTTAATAGTGAGCTCCCGACTAAACGAGATCTAGATAATCTCCATAGCTTATATGATCTGGATTTGTTTAATTTGAATATGGCCTTTGATACCAACCAAACTGATAACGATGCTTTAATGAGCCAATGTATTAGAAGCCGATATTTTTCTCCACACAGTCTTAAGCAGTTTACTAATAATCTTACGCAGGATCAAATTGAATCTAGTCTCTCAATTTTTCACAATAATATTAGAAGCCTTAATCGTAACCTCGAAAATCTAGTGACTCATTATTTACAAGAAATAGGTATTCACTTCAATATAATTGGTGTCACGGAAACTAAAATCACCAATTCTAATGAGAATACAGGCCTTTCAAACATACCCGGTTACGTTTTTGAACACGTCCCAACACCTCTAGCATGTAGTGGTGTAGGCCTCTTTGTCGATGAAACACTTAGTTATTCAGTTTTAGAAAAAACTTCCACCGAATCTTTTCAGGCATTGTGGATAGAAATTTCTTTTGTTAAGAAGAAAAACGTAATCTGTGGAGTCTTATACCGTCAACATAATTCTCCAGAGAGCTTTCTTAAATACTTGGAAGAGACTATCGACAAATTTACTTCGACAGGGAAGAACTTATGTCTCTTAGGTGATTTTAATTTATGTCTTCAAAAAATCGAAACCTGTAATTACAGTCGCGACTTCTTACTGGCTCTTCAAAGTTGTTATCTCCTTCCAACTATTGACAAACCAACACGTGTTCACAAAAATTCTGCAAGCTTAATCGATAACATTTTTGTAAACAATCCTGAGCAGGTGCCAATCAGCGGTAATCTCATTACTGATGTCAGCGATCATTTTTCGCAGTTTTGTATTTTGACATCAACAAGAGATAAGATTAAACGGAAGCAAATTAAAAAACGCGATCTTTCGCATTTCAATCCCGATAATCTTAACAGCGATCTTGCTACGATCGACTGGAGTTGCATCATTAAAACGCACGCAAATAATGTAGACGAGCTATTTTCAACTTTCTATAGAAATTTTAATAAAATTATAAATAAACATGCACCGATTAAAACCCTTTCTCGACGTAGGATTAAACAATTTTCTAAGCCTTGGATTACAAAAGGTATAAGAAAGTCAATCAAAGAAAAAAACAGACTGTACCAAATTGGCGATCAGGAAAAGTATAAATATTATCGAAATAAAATTTGCAGTCTTATACGTCTGAGTAAGAAACACTATTACTGCGCCTTTTTTAATAACAATTTAAGTAATATGAAAAAAACGTGGCAAGGCATAAATGAATTATTAAATCGCTGCAAAAGAAAGTGTAAATCTGTTAGTAAATTAAAAGACCCAGATAACAACAATAAACTTACTAATGATTCCTCGCGTATACCTAATATCTTAAATAAACATTTTTCAAATGTTGGCAACATCTTAGCAAGGAAACTACCACCGGCAGAGCGTCCCTTCATAGACTACCTAAGAAACTCCAGTTCGCCAGAAGTTTCGTTTTTCTTCAGACCTGTAACTCCATCCGAAATTCAATTTCAAATTTTATCTATACCAAACAGCAAATCGCATGGCTTATACTCCTGTCCTACTCAACTTCTTAAATACTCAAGCAAAGTCATATCTCCAGTTCTTTCAGATATTCTCAATAGATCTGTCTCTCTTGGGGCTTACCCCCAAAAACTTAAAATATCTAAAATTATACCTATCTTCAAAGCTGACGACGAGACCGACACTTCTAATTATAGGCCAATTTCATTATTATCAAATTTCAATAGAATCTTCGAAAAAATTATGTACGACAGAATGAGAGACTTTATTGAAAAGCACAGCCTATTATATTCGTCTCAATATGGTTTTCGTCAAGCTCACTCAACCCAACATGCTATCCTTGATATGGTAGAATCTATACAAACCAATATGGACAAAAAACTCTTTTCATGTGGTATTTTTATTGACTTAAAAAAAGCCTTTGACACTGTGAATCATACTATTTTACTTGATAAACTAAATTATTATGGCTTCCGTGGAATTGTCAATCAATGGTTTTCCTCTTATTTATCAAATCGCACACAAAGCACTGAAATCGGCTCTCATATATCTAGTAAACTAAATATCAATTGCGGCGTACCCCAAGGTTCTGTCCTAGGTCCACTTCTCTTCTTGCTTTATATAAATGACATCCAATATTGTTCGAGCAAACTCCAATTTTTCCTTTTTGCTGATGACACTAATGCTCTTTATGCTCATAAAGATTTAAAGACACTGGAACTAACAGTAAATGCAGAATTACACAACTTGTATAACTGGCTGACTTCAAACAAACTTTCACTGAATATTAAAAAGTCAAACTATGTAATTTTTCGTCCATACCAAAAAAAACTCAACTATGATCCCCAGGTCAATATTTTTGACAATGAAAGCAATAAAAAGGTTACCCTTGAACGCAAAAACTTTATTAAATATCTTGGACTGTTAATTGATGAAAATCTATCTTGGAAGACCCATATTCACTCTGTTGCAAATAAAATAAGTAAAACAATTGGGCTAATTGCGAGATTAAGACATATTGTTCCCACTTGCACCCTCTTAAATATTTACCAGTCACTTATTACACCTTATCTAACTTATGGTCTTATCTCTTGGGGCAACGCGTGTAAAACTTTCCTCGACCAAATTCTTGTCCTTCAAAAACGCGCACTGCGTTTAATATATTTTGCCGAAACAAACGACCACGCCATACCTTTTTTTGTCAATGCAAAAATTCTGCCTTTACAGTCTCTATATTATGAATCCGTTTGTAGTCTTATGTATGATGTAAATAAAAATACTGCTCCGGTTAATATTTCGAAACTCTTCTCTCGAATTTCTAGTGTTCATACTTACAACACACGTGCCTCAACCTCTGAACATTTTTATACTAAAGAATCTCGACTCAATGTCAAACGAAATGCTTTTTCGCGTGTTGGGGTCAAAATTTGGAATGGGATACCTCAAATTCTTAAAGAAAGACCGAAAAAAGCTTTTAAAAGATCACTAAAAGAAATGCTACTCGATTTCCTTGAAACTGAAGACTCCTATATTGATGTGGATACGATCATCGTCAAAATGAAAAAGTAATTCTCTTGTCCTTTATTTTCATTTTATTTTTAAAATTTCACTTTGATTATTGTCCTTGCATTTAAGTAGAACGTATCTATTTAATGTAAAATGTATATACTTATATAACGCCTAATTTCTTTGTATTTGTCTAGTTTGTTGTAAATTATCTAGCCTGGCCTGCCTCGAATAGCCTCGCTAACTGCAGGCCAGTCCCAATGTATCTTTTGCTATATTTTCAAATTTAAATAAAGTTGAAAGTTGAAGTTGAAGTTGGTAAAAGTAGTATACATGTAGTATTAAGAAGTGTAATTCACATTTTTAAACTTTTTTGGCAATATTATTTCAAACTCAGTTGCTTTAGATGTCAGAAAGTAGGTTAAGTTGCCTGAAATTGATTTCTTGGAATCAAACCCATTACAGTTGAACCTCTCTAATACGGACACTGAAGGGACAGAGTGAAGTGTCTGTATTAGGGAGGTGTCCATATTATAGAGGTTTTTTTTAAAAAAGACAATATAGGAAAATTTTGTTGGGACGTTGGAAACTGTCCTCAATATAGAGGTGTCCATACCAAGAGGTTCGACTGTAGTTTAGTAGTCCAGGACCATTTGTGACCAGTGTGTTTATGTCCCCCATAAAATGTCCGCTGACAGAGGGAATTTTATGTGGCTTTTATGCAGTGGTGTCAAAAAAGTGTGCTGTACGTGCAGACTTCTTGTTTTGCCTAGGAGTAGTATAAAATGTATTGCTTTGTTGATGTCTTTATTGCTGTTGCAGTTGTTGTTGCTACAGCTCTCTATTTTGATCTGAAGGGGTGCAGTGTCATGACATATGGAAAAATCCAAAATGTATAAATTTGTATAGAGTGAAACTACCGGTTATTATGAAAATGTTCCTGTTTTGTTAAGAGTACTTTTTACACATACAGTGTGAGTGCAAATAAAAATGAAACTTTCATCATTGAATGAAGACATAAAAAATCATGAATATTTTGTTATTTGAAAACTCAGTGAGGCTAAATATTATTATTTTCAGCTTGAATCGTTATTGCATCTTGAACAGATTGCTAAAAATATTTTGTTCTTTTCTTTTTTTGCCATTTAAAGGGGATCAGGAATTTGCATTTAGGAGGGTATAGCGTTGTCAATTTATGTGATTTTTTCTAGAATGAGATTTTAATAGATCAATTGAAAATTTATAGTATAAAGATTTACAACAAGTTTAGAAAGTTAGAAAGAATTATTGTACATGATGTTTCAAAAGCTGAGTAGCAGACACATTTTTAAAATTCAAGTTTGTTTTATAGATGTTTTAAAATAATTTTTGTGACTTAAGTTGGCCAATGGTATACAGTGTATTTTTTATTTTTATTGAATCTACAGATTTCGTAGTTTTTGAAAGTATACAAATTCATCAAAACACAATTTTTCACAAATTTTTTCCACATATAATCTCTCTCCATTTTGATGACACACCATTCATGGGGTGCAACAAAAGTGCTATCTGATAGCCCAGGGCTAAAGTGAAGCAACTCATGGGGTGTCCAGCGAGTAAGCAGCATTTGCCAAGATAACTGAGTAATCTGAAATGCTTCAGAAAAGGGGTTGGTTGACCAGCATGAATGCCGTACTGCAACAGTTTGCCCAAAAGCCAATGAGTTTTAATTTTCATCTGACCCTGAGTCAGGCACCTCTCAGGAGCTGTGACATTAAGCAACAGTAAGGGCAGATTTAGGGGTGGGCCAAAGGGGGGCTTTTTTTCCCTGAAATTAATTTGTATTATTTTTATAGAATTCTCAGGACAATAAAACGTTTCTATATAGCCGGCAAGTGGGCAAGTGCCCCAGCCACCCTTTTCTGAATTTTCTGGATCCACCCCTGGCAGCTGCTGGTAAGATGATCTCATGAGAAATTTCTCCATTTTTGATTATTTATGTAGAGACCAAAAACCAATTCCAGCATACAGCAAATAATACAAAATGTACATGTTTTACATGTATTGCATGCCATTATCAAAATGGAATAAATTATGCAAAAGATTCCATTTAAACCCCACTAACCCAGTAGCCCAGAGAAGACAGAAAAAATAACCCAGGTTTGTGGAGATGGACCAGATGGAGAGATCTAGGTTGGGAGGTAAATGGGAAAGAACTAACAATTTCTGTTGTCAGGGACTTGACTGACAGCCTTCTTGTGTATTTTCCTGCACTAATAACAGTTGCTTATTCTTGTCAGTAGATCGATGACAAGTGATGATGGTGTTTTCATCCCTTTTTCTATAGTAATTTATTTTTTGCTCCCGCTCTTCGTTGAATTACCTTTCCATGTTGTTTTTCCAGATCTTAAAATCTGCCAAAGGCTGGTCCACAGGAAGTAAGATTTTTCGAATGTTTTTTTTTTTCCTGTGGTGCTGATACTGTGCAAGCTTTCCTCGGGTTTCTGAGGTTGAAATTAAAGTAGCAGTTACAAAAAGAAACAGCATGTACTATACTGCTAGTTCAAAAGTAGTTCAAGAAACGTCCTTATCTTGGCTTGCTATTATCTCTTTCTAAGCCACTGCGGGTATGACTTTGTCATTTCTCTTTTTTCAAAATTTGGGTATGATTGTGGGTCATGTGTATACTGTAAAGTCAGTATTTCATTAAACAGTACCAGTATGAAAATCAACTCTTTTAGTTATTGGGATCTGAAATATTATTTATTGAGGTCCCCAAAGCTTCCGGCTTATTTTATTTTTGCTATATCATTTATGGGTACTTTAATTTTGGTTTCGGTTCATAACATTCTCGCAGTTCTCTTGCCCTGTTTGTTCAGTGAAGTTAAGCTCTGTCAGGCGGGGTTAGTACTAGGATAGGTGAGATCTTTTTGGATATAACATGTAATATACTTTGACTTTAAGTTTATTTTTCAAAATAAAGCAGTTTCATTGTTTAGACATGCTTATAGAGCATGTTGTTTCATGTAAAAGTTTTAGAGTCAGAAGAAATTGCAAAGGACTTTCTTGGATCATAATTATTAGTGCGTTTATTGTAAGTAGCTAGGGGAAGTGGTGAACCAGAGCTGACATATAGTCCTGCTTTTTATATCATCTGACTTGTTTATAGCCTGCGGTGCAGCCGGCCCGCATACGTGTATAGTATAGATATAGTTGGTTCAAAGAAGGTTTAAAGTGTCTAAAGTGTCTACGGTGCAGGGTAGCTTATTTATAGTATAGTATTGTTGTAAAGTGCAATGAACTCAACCAGAGCACTGCACACAATGACAATCAGCCAATCACAAGTCATGTTCACAAGGACAGGTGGCTATCAAAAACAAGATCTCTTTATTTCTCAAAGTGCCACTGGCCCAAGTGTGGTTATAGAGAGGAGAAGTCGTTACGTCTCTTTGCCATGGTAGCAAAGATTTCATTTAATTTGTCAAATATTGGTTAGATTTCTGGGGTTGAATCCGAAAGGATGGTATCTAAGTTTACAAAAAGGAAAAGAAACTTTTTGTGTTGTGTTCACCTACTCCATAAAGTGGGCCCGTCAAATTAGGAAGTTTCATGTCGCAATTGTGTAACGATGGCTAAGAAATGTACAAAAAAACGTAATCACGCGCAAAGTTGTTGTTTTGCTTATCTAATCCTCAGCTTTTTTGCCGTTCTCGTTGCCGTCGCCATCGTCGTTGCTTAAGCTCCCTATTGTTGTCATCCCAAAATTTTGCTACCATGGAAACGTGATGTCACACTTCTCCTCTCTGTTGCACTTATATTAATTCAACTTAGAAAAATTAGTAGGTTTCAATAAATTGTATATTGGACTTAGAAGAATCAAAATTTGTTGAGCCATCACCCCATGCAGTATATATATGCTAACAACCTCATCCATGTTGGTTTAATTGAGCAAACAGAGTGTAATTGATCATCCTCTCTTTGGGACACCTCCATTCAGGGGACACAAAATTTGGTCCCGGAAAATGTGCACAGTATCTTTGTATTTATTACCTCAATTAAAGGGATGAGTGACCTCTATTCAGAGGAAAGGGACACTTTTTCTGGGTCCGGAAACCTGGGTTTATTTTAACCTCTATTATTTCAGGGAACACCTCATCACTCAAAAAGTCACTGACCACAAAGAGGGCTGATATCTTTAAGTGCACACTAATCAAAAATGGAAGCTTTCACAAACTGAACTATATCACATAAATCAATGAAATGCACTTGTATGAATTCAAATTACAATAGGGAGTTTAAGAAACCATGAAGGTGACAGCCACGAAAACGTCGCTTAAAAAGTGAATTTCCATTCTTTCAATCTCTATCAAGATTACTCCAACTCATTTACTTTGTCAATTGCAAGCGAAGTCTTTTTGAGCCGAATTCCTAAGAATCATATTCGGAGTCAAGTTCAGGAAGAGGAAGAAAGTTTAGCCGTCTCTTGTTTACGTCCTCCATGCCATAAAACGTGAAATTTGGCATTTTCCTGTCGTAGTCGTGCAGTGATAGCAAAAAAATGTACAAAAAAGCGTGATGCACGTGCAGAGTTGTTGCTTTGCTTATTCATTCAACCTATTGCTTTTTTCAAGTGCCGTTCTCTTTGTCGTCGCCATTGTGTTATCTTAAAGTTTCTAATGATGATTTCTTTATGCTGTCTTTGTTGGTTAATTATTAGCAAACCCCAGTCCAACCTCTAATCAGGCGGAACCTCTATTCAAGGGACACTTGCTTTGGTCCCGAGGGCGTCCCCTGAATAGAGGTTTCATTGTATTTGTTTTATCTGTTGCTTCAAGTTTAATTTTTTGTTTGCACAGCTCACTTAATAACTTTCTGTGCTTTGCACCGTGAGCCTGTCGACTTTCTTGATCGGTATTACTATGATAATCTTTGATAACTAAGACTTTTTTATGCTCCATTTCTTGTACACTGTACAAGTTAAGATTCACACCAAATAGTATTGCATGAATCCTGAAATGATGTGACAATTGCCACTATTGTCAAGTGAAATTTACCCTACATTATAAATTTATTCTTCAGGTATTATTAAGTCAGTTCGATAACGATTTTTTTGTCTCTTGCATAAAAATATCTATCATCTTAATTTAGTCTTTTACCGCTTATTATCCTTCTTTGTTCAAATTGTAATCTTTCATCTACAGTGGGGGAGAGAAGATGTTGCCTGGCTTGCTCATAGTAGGGAATTAAGGGAGATGTGGTGCACGTTGCCCTCTATCCAAAGGTCTGGGAACAAGCAAGGGACCACATGGTCTAGTGTATACTGTGCTTGTAACCTAATAGGGATTGGCTGGGAAAACAATGAAAAAACAAAGTAACATGGAACCTAGCTCGAAACAAAAGAGCTGCAACATATAACAGGGTGTCCAGTTCCTATTTTTTCCTATTTTTTCCTATTTTTTGAGCCTATTCCTATTTTCTCCTATTTTTTAACTAAAACCTCCTATTTTTCCTATTTTTTAGCTGGTGAAGCCAAAATTTGTAACAAAATCGAAAATGGAATTATAGTTGTGTGTTTTTGAGTGAGATTTACCATAAAGCTAGTAGTATTTTGACTTTGATGTTCTAATATTAGCTAAAGTAATGGTTACATTATTTTGTTATTTCCATGACCTCTATTGCCTATTAGAGTTCTGTTAACAACTTTGTTATATTGTTGCTTTTTGTATAATTTGCTAGTGCCCCTTCATGTATGTCGTGTTATAGTTCTCATGACTATTGAATAATATTCTGCATAGCTTACTGAAACTGCATTTCAGTATGTACATGTTCTTGCTCGCTTTTATGTTCATCTTTGAAACTGAAAACAAGATCAAGTTGTCCTCTCACAACACAGGCAGATAAATCATCCAATCAGCTTGTTGTTTAAAAAATCCAATCACTAGCTGATTCTGGAAGCTACAAGCAAAAAAAGAAAAACAGACTAAAGTTTAGTTTATAGCAATAGTTCCCTTGGTGAGCCCTTTTTAACAACTATACCTAAGCAACTGACGAAGGATCCAATATTTTGGTTGCAAAACTGGCCTTGCAGTCATAGCTAAGCAGAGTGTTATGTTCTTCTTAGAACTTACCGCTGACACTCTTACAATCTGGTACCACTATCAGTGTCATGTTGCGTACACCACGGAAAGCCTAGTTACGTACTTAAAATTATGCGGTCTTTTGAGTCAAACAAACGTATTCTCAACCAGCAACCGATTGCAGATTAATGGAAGGAAAGCTTTCTATAGGACTTTTAAGTTCCAGTTCGATATCTTTCAATGACAACGCAATCGTGAGAGATTTCTATCCTAAGAAATTTTACTTTTTTTATTTTAATTCGAAGCTTAGAACCACGCTCGACCTGTTGTCAAGTATATCATCAGTTCTGATCACACATACTGAGCCAATAAACTAAACGTTACTGATCATTTTCACCCCTTTTTACTTGCGAAAGTTGATCTAAATCCTGCGGACGCAGAAGGTGAGGACTCGTAGCCTTTATTATAACCCTGATGGGGTGCAGGGAGTCTATCTTTGTCGACAAAATTACTATTGATTTTCCTATTTTTCTCCTATTTTTTAATACAAAGTTTCCTATTTTTCCTATTTTCTCAATCCAGAGTTTCCTTTTTTCCTATTTTTTTGAGCAACCCTGCCGCTGGACACCCTGATATAAGAATCCAAATGAATTAGAGGTTTTTGAGAGCAGCAAGGCGCTACTGTCATGACAAATGATTTTGAGCTGAACATTTTGAACAAATTTTGCTGTAACTTATGGCGCAACTGTTTATATGGTACGAGTGAGATCTCGGTTAAATGGGGTGTAGATGTAGTTGTATTCAGCTGTTATTTTACGTTACGGTAAACACCCACAGCAGGCCGCTAATAAGAACCTTCTTTTTTGAAGTCTGGCAAAATAAATAGGCTCTTGTAATTTGAGCTACTTATTGGTAATTTTGGCTAAGTAGGTTCTAAATTAGGTTCTTAATTTTTATTAAGGTAGTAAAAATTGTCGATTACCAGAGAAGTAAATAAGCTTGTTATTTATTCACAATTGTGTTATTATGACCCTAACAAAACTGATTACCGAATATAGTCTAGTACAGTATGTTTTTCTTGTACTACAATTTACAACTCAAAGTTACACTCCTTTATTAAATTGTTTATCATAATTTAACTGTAACCCACTTATAAGAACCTGCTTGCTATTGCTTGGCTAAACAGGTTCTTGTATTGTTTGGATTTTTGGGTATTATAGAGTGGCGATTAAATTTCTGCCAGGAGGTTCTTAAAAAATTATCCACAGGTTCTATTAGCGAGTGTTTACTGTAACTGCCTCTATAGTCAAACCTGTCAAACCTGTATTAAGCGGACCTCTATAAGCGGCCACCAAAGTCCTGGAAATATAACATAGCTTCCCTTAATTATTGTAAAACCTAATCTGTATTTAGCAGTTACCTCTATTTAGAAGCCGTGGTCACCTGTTTCGAGGTCCCAATGAGTAATTTGTTATTGTCTTTACCTCTATTAAACTGTCTCTTTGACAAGATGTGCCATACTAGTGCAAAAGGACACACTGTGTAGGGCGTTTAGTGGTCTTTGACAGACTTGCCAACCCCCAAAAGGAAAAAAATGTGATATTCTGAACCAGAGCTGGGAAAAGTAGTGCAGAGAAATCGGTATAAAGCGGCGGGACACAAATTATGGGGCAAACAAGGATGGCGAGTAATTTCAGTACTCTGAAAGGTTTGAACCCAGGAGTCATTTCAAAAGTAGGTTGAGTTGAAAAAGTGAGTTGTATCACGTCAGTTGATGGTGTTATACTCTAGTTATTCATCTGATTGGTCAATTACTTCGCGATGTTATTGGTCGTCTGTCAGTTAAGCTGTGATATTATTGGCTATGAAGACTCGTAATCAGTAATTGGAGCGTTTCGATCCGTCTATTGTCACAGTTAAACAGTCGTCTGTTGTTAGTCAAATTGTCAGTTCTCCGGTCGTTCTCTCGTAGTTAGTTTTTCTTGATCTTGTCAATAAGTCGTTTGTATGGCGCTGGTAACTGTTGGCTACGATTCAGTGGCGTTTGTTCAAAGTTATTGACGAGATCAAACTAACTACGAGAGAACGACTGGAGAACTGACAATTTGATTAACAATAGACGACTGTTTAACTGTAACAATAGACGGCTCGAAACGCAATACTGAATACTGAAGAACTACTACTAAACCACATTTTGGTACCTTATGGGTAAAAAAAAATGGACTTAAAACGACAAAATTAAAAGGAAAGGAAAGATCTTTTCGGTTTTTTTGGTTCGTACAGTAAGTTGAAGACCAAAAATTTACCAATCGTAGAACAAGAAATAAGTTAATGATGAAATAATAATAATAATAAAGATAAAATAAATATATAACAACGGTCTTGACAAATGATTTTGAGAGGAACATATTGAACACATTTTGCTGTAACTGAGGGCATAACTGTTTGTCCTGTAGCAAGTGAGATGTCAGTAAAATGGGCTGTGAATAGTTGTGTTTAGTTGTTATTTTACAGAAACTGCCGCTATAGCTTGATATGATATAACTTGAATTATATCATTATCTTTCCTTTCCGTTTCAGTTTGAAATTATGCCTAAAACTGCAATGAAGGTTACCAAGGATACGTTTACTATTAGTGAACTAATGGGATGGTGGCCTCGTCAAGAAGGACAAACTGTTCAACTAAAAGATGCTGATCTAAATGAACTTCAGCGTTTTATTGATAAGATGACCGCCACTATCAAAGGTAAGAGTTTAAAAAATAAAGGTTGAACCTCTGTACATATGTATGGAAACAGGCAGATTAAGCTTAATATGGTGAGAGTAGCAATAGTTAGTTTGGTTTGGCTTTTTAAATACAAAGAGGAATAAGGTTGAACTTACTTTATGTACGTACATGTAGGTTTAGAAACAGGTAGCTCAAGCTTATGGCGAGACTAATTACACATATATATTTTTTTGGAATTGAGAAGCATGTGGTTAAACCCGTACATTTGCATGGGTAGCTGGGCTTAAATATTTAAAACTGATAAGTGAAATATCCAGCCTTAATTTTATGAACGTTAACGCTTATAAATTTGGTCAGCCGGCAATCCTCGCGTCAAATCATTGTTTGCTGTTAACAGTGTCAAGAAGGGTAGACGGGGGTGGGGGGGGGGGGGGAGGGGAGAGGTGACTCTATTGTTTTCCGCCTAAGTTCTTGACCCACTCCGCCGGCCAGTAGGACGTCACATACAGGTGTAGTAACGGGCAAGAACCTCGCGTCGCTTGTGCAAATTAGCAAGGGACACGGCAGTTGTTAGGACGAGCGAGGTCAAGGAAAATCTAAGAAGCTAGCAAATATTCCTATATTTTGCTAAGTTGATCGAATGTGTGTGAGCTTTGGTGTTGCCATAATCTGCTTGTGTAAACCGTTTTGATAGTTTGTGTCCGTAATTGTATAATTTTGTAAAATTTTTTTACGGGCCGCGTTGCGGGAAGGCCATCTTTTTCACGGGACCGGCAAGGTCATCAAAACTTAAATCCTTTTTTTCTATAAAATATAGGCAAGGTCTAGTCTCCAGAATAGGAGGTTCCACACATGTTTATATTTCATCTATTCTTTTGCTAATTAAACCGGCCTAGCTTCATAACAATCCTTTCAAGTGTGGGCCTCTGTTGATCTCCTAATTCTCCATCTACATCGATCGGCCCGTTGAACCCGAAATAATGCGAAATTAATTTAATAGCGCGTATTACGCTAATTTTCCTTTAAAGGTATATTTGAATTCATGATAAATACAGCTCCACAGTCTCAAACAGCGCTATGGCAGAGAAAATTGTTGTGATATAACAAAATTAATTTTTCAAATCATGTGTGTCACTGTGGTGCAGTGGTCAAGGAGTTGCTTGCACGTGCAGATAAACCGGGTTCGACTCCCGGCGACTTCTGTCTGGTTCTGTTTGGTCTTTATTTTTAACACTATTTTTCATTTTGGCCTGTTACGTTGTTTTTTTATTCTTACTGCTGACCCTGCTGATCATGCACTTGGATCAATATATATTTTAAGCTTTTATTTTGCAAAAGGGAGTTCAAGAGCTCTTGATCTGCATACTGGCCAAGCTTACGGCCAGAAAAGACATGTCCCTCCTTTGAAACAGCTGAATTTTTTTCAATGTCAGCTGACATCATGACAAATAACACACAGTAAACCATAAACTGTACTAATTAACACCCAACACCCACCAGTAACCAACTGGCGGAATTTAAAATAATTAAGCGAAACCTTTTATTGGTTTTCGGGATTACAGTATTACAGGTGTATGCTCAGTATAGTATTAAAATGCGGTAAAACAACAAGGTTCAATGCTCACAGTCTCTCACAAATACCTTCCATTTAGCTTCCTCCAGGGGCACCCAACGAGAATATAGTTCAAATCCACTTAAACATAACATTGATGAACGTATTTTAGTATTTAACCGGTAGATATATAGGCAAATTTTTATCCCCTTAAAATTTTTCATCTGTTCGGATTTCCTAGCTGAAAGTCTAGTAATTCGAAAATTATAGGGATCAAAACTTACCTTTTCGAAACTTTCAGCCCAAAGAAAAGGCTCCCGAAAATTCTAGGTGACCTTTCTGGTGTAAAAATCAGTTAAAAATGGGCAATTATACCATTTTTTAGATTTTCGAAAATCCTAGGAGAGGAAGGCAAGCACAAAAAAATTTAACAACAAATGTTCCGAAAATTCTAGATCTTAAATCGTCTTCCTAACAGATATTTTCCGAAAATTGACGTTGGTTGCCCCCGTTCCTCTTTCAACGCTTCAGCTAAGCGAACTTTGAAAGGATTGATATGGGGTTCCACTAGCTCTGAAGAGCTGAAAATACGCACAATGTAAAGTATAATACATCCTTTGATGAACCTCCTATTGCGGTGTCTAAATTCCTCAATCTCCTGCAGTGCACTGGCCCTCAAAAGTGTGACGGGTCGGTATGATTGCCCGTAAAATTTGCTCGACGATAGAAAGGAATCTTTAAAATTCATTACACCACTGGACGTTTCATTCCAAAAAAGTAGTGAAGTCTAGTTTTCTACGACAATAGTTACCTTAAAATCTCCAAATCCAAGAAATCGGAACAGTATTTTCGTGGTACCTTATTATACGAAATTAACGTTCCATGAAATTAAGGTATTGGAAATTAACGCGAATTTAATGGAAAACGACTTTCGAATAAAGAAAATTAACGGGAAAGAGGAGGTAGATTTCATAATAAAGGAAATTAACGCGATTAAGACACAGTCGGTGGTGACAACTGGAACAAATTTATTTCAACACTAGCCTGTGTACAGACGTCCCCACTCCCTCAGGAAAAATCGGGAGAGGAGACGTCTGTGAATCGCCGTCGTTAATCGTGTTCCGGTATACATTTGCATAAATTATTTTTTTGTTCATTCGCTGACAGTTGAAAAGGCACAGATAGGTCGAAAAATAGCTCTGGCGTCTGTGCACAGGCTAGCCGAACATCTTCACGCAGTGTCCACCCAAAAATCCAGATATAAGAACTCTGATTACAGTCAAGCCAGGTGAAGTGTACCTCCCAAGATCCATTAATGTATTTATTATTCGAAATTAAGTTGAACCGTTGGTAGTTGTAGATTTCAGATTCATCTCTGTGTGCATTTTTGCATGCGTAATGAGCCGTGAATTCACACGCGATTTAGTTACGAAATTTCTACCAGCCCAGTTTCCCTGAATTTGATGTAAATATCTTCTAACACATTTAATCCATTCAAAAATTTTCATTCTGACCAAATGCAGAGAAGTTCTCTTAAAATATTCACTGCTCATTACGCATACAGGAATGCCGATTTAAATTTGACACTAGTTACGGGAACGACTAACGGATTCATTTTTTCAAAATTTAATAATCAATTCATCAATAGCATCTTTTTGGGGTAAGCTTGACCTGCCTTGGCTGTTAACGTTGGGTTTTGTATGTCTTCTCTTTTATTTACAATACCGACCGGTACAGACAGACGCATCCGCAGCCGGTGCAGCAAACATAGGTGGTCTTAACTTCTCATGCCTTTTAGAGAGAGCCGAAATACAAATACCGGTAAACAAATGTCCACAAAGGCTGAGCTTTTCCCTGGGGAATCTATTCTGAGGTTCATTCACCAATCACAACACCGGAAATTATTTGCGTCATGGCATTAACATTACAACCAATCAGAGGCTGTCCCCAACATTCCGGGGAAACGAGAACACGATTATCGTCGGCGATTCACAGACGTCTCCTCTCCCGATTTTTCCTGAGGGAGTGGGGACGTCTGTACATAGGCTATTTCAATACTGGATGCAAAAAAGCGACAACGATGAAGATGAACTCGAAATATTGTAAACCTTCGCCTTAGCTTTTGTGAAAGATGAAAAATAGAGGGTAAATGGAAAGAAAGAAAGGTTGTAGTTAATGTTTTTTAGGTGTCAAGAATGTCTGGACAGGTTCCAAAATTGGGGTTAAATACTAGAAATTAAGAGCGCGGAAATTAACGCTGCACTTAATTAACGTCGCGGAAATTGACACTCAACTAAATTAACGCGACTTAAATGAACGCGAATTTTAACGATTCGTGTTAATTTCATGGAGCGTTAATTTCCTATAATAAGGTAAATTCGAAATTTTTATCCGTCTCTTCGAAAACACTTTGCTCGCCATTTTGAAAGTCACTGACGCGAGACGTGACGTCATACTGACTAGCGGACTGTACCGCAGATCTCCTTGGAGACACCTCCCCCCCCCCCCCCCCCCCCTGAGGGTAGATTACCAGAACAACATTTATCTACTTAAAAACAATAACGCCCGTAGAGCAGTTCTAGTGATTTGGAGTCAACAAATCAGATCATATTTAAGACTAAATTAAAGCTTAGAGACAAACATTAGTCCGTAATCCAGAAATTAAATCGATAGATGTGAATTGCTTCTTATTCCTCGCCTCATTCTTCTCGCGCGCTGGTGGTTCTCCGCCAAAATTTCCCCTGAGACCCTGAATTGCCCTCCGTCGTCTCTTATTTAGTTTGTAAGTGGTCACGGAAAGGTCACGGGAGAATATTACGCAGGGCGTAAGAAGCTAGGGGGTTGAAACGCTCACACGCGCTCTCTGGTTCAGCTGTGAGTAGGAGCTGAGTAGGACTGGAACTAGTTGGCTTTTCCGCTCTCGATCGGCTGTCAGGGCAAGAAAAATGGCGCACACGAGCTGGAGGTAGGTTCGGATTTATTGCTTTATATCTTTAGATCACTGCAATCTATAATTAGATTTGATAATTAGCGTATTTCTATGCGATATACAGAAGATATTTAGGTGATATTTTGTAGTTAGTCTTATAAGTTAAGGTGTTTTTTCGCCTTTTATGTTTATATAGTGTCAAAATGGCGAATCGAATATTACAGGTTGAAGGTCGCGTTTTATCTTGCCAGTCAAAACCAAATGATAATAAAAGGCTACAAAAAAAATATGTAATGATTTTATAAATTTTGTTTGTGCATGCAAATTTTTAGAGTGAACTTTTATGAACCTTTAAGGCTTTTTTGGTTCTAGGTGACGACTTCATAATGGCGTTAGCAAGGTTTTTGTTTAGTACGTTGGCGTTTAGCTTGTCAGTAAAATAAAAGATTTCAGTTGCCCAATTGAGCGATTTTTCTTTTTTTATATACACTAAGATGGTAAATCATTTTTTTAGTTACGGAACCGCGATCCAAGAAGGTTCTGACTATTTTTAAAGTTCTGCTAGAAAATTGCATTCGAATGATCTCGTGTGACAGTCTTTACATAAACAACAACAAATTCTGCTTCACTGCGGTATAAATCTGAAGGTTGTAGTGCACAGAAACAGAATGAAGCCTATGGAGAAATTTGCTTTCAAATCCCCACAAAGATTCCACTGTAAAATTAAATCATAGAATGTGTTTATTTGTTATTATAACAATTTTTTGCAGGACAACAATGAGTGCCCGGCCTGAAAAGACTACTAGAACACGCACTGAAAGATAAACGAGTTCATAATAACGTGAATATGAAGAAGAACATGAAGAGGTCTTAATTTGATTGCAAGTAGAATAAATTAAGACTGCTGTGTAACATTGTATTTTTATCGTCAGAGGCTTAAGTGTGGTGTTACACAAACTACAGTCAGCTCTCAGGTGGAAACTATTGAGACTGACACAAAATGTCTGTATTAATGGACAGGTGTGCCAGAAATAAATGCTTATTTCCTTTACTGCATAATGATGAGGTGGTTAACGAAATATCCTGTAACTCTTAGAGAGCTTTCCATTTGTCAGAACGGACCGGCCAGCCCATTCCCATCGTAATGAGAATTTCATTTCTAATCAAAACTATTAAAAGCATCCAGATCTGTCAAATCCTTAATATTATGCACAAAGGGGATGGTTTTTCAGCAAAACCTCTAGGAAAAAGCCTATTTCATTGCCAAAATGTCTGGTCTGACCATGGTCAGGCCGGCAAGTTCTGACTTCTGGAAAGCACCCTTATAGAGAGTAAAAGAAAATGACTGAAGAATAGTAGGGACCAACTCGATTTCCTGGAGGTGCCTTATCTTTTGATTGTACTACTGTATAATATTTCTAGCATTATATCCTCTCTCTTAATATTATATATCGTAGACAAGGAAACAAGAAAGTATTTTTTGAATCAAGTTTGATTAAGCCTGGCTGTAGTTAATAAGTTTAACCAAAAATGAAATTGAATCATACTGGACATGAAGTATACAAGTGTGCTAGGGTTGCTGGTCACACTAAAAAGTTTGTTTTTCAATGGTTTAATAGCTTTTTCAGGCCATTTGTATTTTATTTGTGCATAATTCTGTATAATTTCTTGTTTGCAATATACTTTTGAATTTGTATGTTATAAAAATGTTTTATGTTTTATCTGTAAGATATATATATAGCAATGTCTGGTTTCAATGTAAGACTTGTGAATGTTTAGTTTCTTTTAAGTTCCTTAGTATGTCTTGCATGGATAGTTTTCAGTGACCATTTCATTACAAAAAGTTGTTATTATCAAACAAAAATATTTGCTGGGCTACTTATTTCTGTTCTTGCGACCTCTTTGATAGTTTTTCAAGGGCAGTGAATTATATTTTTTCACATACGTATTCTTCATTGCAAAGTAGTATTAGTGTACAAGATAAAAAATAATGATGATTTTAGTCATGTCTTAAATTTACCCGGACTTAAGTTTTCACAATCTGTCCAATTGTAATGCTCAATATTGGAGATAGCTCAATAAGGTGTTTAGAGAAGAATACTGATGTACACCAACAAATCCAAACTTTAATAGTGAAAACAGATCATCTGCCCTTGAAACTGGGCACCAAAAAATAAATGCCATAGCAGATGACGAATTACACAACTTGATATTAATTGAACTAGAGAACCGATAATATTAGTCTAAAAATGACGTCAGTGCTATCGTCTGAGTTGTGATGCCATTTTCTTACCAAGTCGCGAAATTTTAATACAGGTCTCGGAGGTGGAACTGTACTAACAGATATTTGTTCGCGGGGAAAAAATTGAACAAAACAGAAAACGAACGTGAGAAAAAAAATAATTTGTTCCTTCGCTATTGCTCGCAGTAAATGAATGCCAAGGGATAA
>NC_133202.1:25743463-25830963 GCF_958299795.1 Porites lutea
CTCCCTTTTGCAGACTCAGTTCTGGGTCTGGGGACATAATAATTTAACTCAGAATTTCTAAGATTGTGTGAATGTACATTTGAGGTGTTGGTAAGGATACGCCTCAGATACGATGGGGAAAGATTATTATGAATTTTATACATTGTCAGAGCCAACTGTTTAAGTCTTACATATTCTAGCCTTTCCCAGCCAAGCTCATCCAACAAAACACTTGAGCGAACGTCATAGTTAGAAAAGGTAAGAATTCTAGCAGCCCTATTCTGCAGCTTTTGAAGTTTGTCTTGTTGATATTACCCCATACGGCACCACAGTAATTAAAATATGGCATTACCAGTGCATTGTACATATTCACTCTAGTATCAAATGGTATAAAATGACTTACACGCCTTAAGATAGCAATACCAGCGGATATTTTCTATGAAATGGTATGAATGTGTGGGCGCCAATTCAAAGATTCATCAATTTGAACTCCAAGGGATTTATGTTTAATTACTCTTTCTAAGGGTGTATTATTGACTTTGACTGTGAAGTCACTATTTATTCGGGATAACTTAAATTGGCTCCCTATAAGCATGTATTTAGTCTTCTTAACATTTAAAGTTAATTTGTTTGCTGACAGCCATGACTGGATTAAATTCATATCATAATTCATTTTATGTTCAAGGACACATGGGTCTTCTGCAGATGTGGTAAGGGTAGTATCATCTGCATACATTCTGGGTTTTGAAAACAAATAACATGAAGGGAGATCATTAATATAAATAATGAATAAGAGAGGGCCTAAAATAGACCCCTGTGGAATACCACATGTTATATTACAGAAATCAGATTGAACTCCATCAATGAACGTTTGTTGCTTTCGGTCAGATAGATAGGACTGGAACCAGTTAAGAGATTGAGAACTGACCCCATAGAGTTTAAGCTTTCCGAGAAGGATAGCATGATCCATGGTATCAAAAGCTTTTTTCAAGTCCAGGAATATCACACCATTTAAGAGACTGTTGTCAATATTCCATAGCCATTCATTCGTAGCCTCAAGTAAAGCTGTTTCAGTTGAAAACATAGGTCTGAAGCCAGATTGTGATTCAGTTAACAAGTTATTATTATTTAGATATTCATATAATTGATTAAAAACAACTCTTTCAATTAATTTACTTACTACAGGCAGAACTGAGATAGGCCTGTAGTTGTCAGGATCAGTCCTGAGGTCTTCTTTAAATATTGGCGAAACTCTAGCTCGTTTCCAAGCATTTGGAAATATTCCAGTGGTAATTGACTGATTTATTATAAAAGTTAGACTGCGAGTAACTATGGGAGACGCTTCTTTCAGGAGACGTGCTGAGATGTTATCAAGACCACTGGCTTTATTACTCGGTATTTTCTGAATTAAATTGAAGACCTCCTGGCATGATACTTTTGCCAAATTAAAAATGTGTTCTGCGGGGGTAATATAATCAGTAAAATTACTGGATGTATCTTTAATTTCAGAGGCTAAGGAAGGTCCTATTTTGGAGAAATGTGTGTTGAGTATATTACTGATTTCGATGGGGTCAGTATTTACAGTATCCCCAGTGTCCAGCTGAGTTATCTTATTAAATTTAGGTTCATTTCCAATTAGTCTATTAATTCCTTTCCAAGTATTCTTTATGTTTCTGCGGTTATCTTTGAAGAAGGCATTGTAATAGTTCATTTTAGCATTCTTAATTTCATAATTAACCTTATTCTTCATGTGTTTGTAAGAAGTCCAATTGCCATCTGTTGGGAACCTTGAGGCTAATTTTTTGAGTTTGTCTCTCTGAAACATTAGCCTTTTTAGCTCTGGAGTAATCCAGGGGGAAGAGATTCCTTTCACTCTCTTCTTCTTTAGTGGTGCATGGCTATCAGCAATGTCTAAGAACATATGTTGCCGTACATCCCAAGCAATGTCAGGATTATGCTCCATTGTTGCTCTGTTCGACTTCTGTCAGCGCAAAACCAGCGGGTTGCAAATAAATTAGCTTCTCAGGAATATTTAGGCTGTACACGTGACCAGCCGATGCTAGGGCCTTTTCCCGCCCAACCCATTTTTTAAGGGAAAAGCCCTGGGGACGAGGTTGTATCAAGCCCCCACCTTAAGTGGGCTTGAAATAATTAGCCGCTTAATAGAGGATTTACAGAAAATCTCTGTTTTCAGACACCCCTTATTTGCCTTGCAATAAAGAATGCAACAGACAATATTACTTCTTGGACACTTTATAGTGGTAATTTTTTCTAAACCTTATTATAATTAATTATATAAACGGTATTTTTTACCCTAAATTTAGGGTAAAAAATCGCTATTGATAACGAGTTGTGGGAAAGCTTATATGCCTTACTAGACTTCTTTTAATAAGGAGTTAAAAAATTTAGTTTAGTGTTACATTTTACATTGCCATATCTCCCTTAAATAAAAGCGTGTTAGATTTCGCGTTTAAACGTTATTCTATTTTGCGTTTTACATTGCGAGTTAATGTTACATTGCTTCACACATGTTTTTACATTTCGCGTTAAGGTTACATTTTGCGCCATGAATTAAACCACGTCTCTTCGTACCGCCCCAACTAACGACTGGTCTGAAATTGCTTTTAGTGTTTGATAAAAAGTCATGGGAAAATAATAAAAAGGGGGGAGGAACAAAAATCAATTACCAGAGGGTTGGAACTCGCGTCTATCAGAAAAGCCATCAACTTCGCAAGCTGGGAACTTTTTAAGTATTGAAAAACAAATTACGGGTAAAACAAAGACGAAAGATCTCTTGAAGAAGAGTACTATTCCGCACAAAGGCTTAAAATTAGATTAACTGAAAGAAAATATATAGAATACTTCGTGGAAAGTACGCGCGTTGTTGACGTATCAGAAATTAAACGAGTGAGATTATTGCAATAGTCTCCTGTACGGCTTGCCTGCGGTTCACGTCGCCAAATTACAGCGCCTACAGAATTCAGCGGCAAGACTTACTTCCCTTAATTACCTGACGTTTTCATCATACTTATTACGCCGGTGCTGACATCCCTTCACTGGCTCCCCGATAAATATATTTAGCAATTATTGAATGAAGCTGAGTAGGATATGAGGAATTATGCAGATCGAGGAGGGTGTTATCCACCGAGGCCGAAGGTCTCCTCGATTTGCATAATTCTTCATATCCTACGAAAGCCGAATTAGTAATTGCTTTATCATTCGTTCAAAATAATTCCAAGTTTAAAAACAAGGTAAAACATGCTTACCTCTGTCGATGATAATAGTGCGTGTTTAACGGGTAGTTTAGAAGATAAAGGGCTGTTTAGGTCTGCGTATGTAGATATACTGCAAATAGCTGAGGCCGTCCATCGAGTTGTCTTCTTGCTGTTCGTACTACGTTTTTAGACAATAGTTCGCCGTAAAACGAGTAAAATGTTCTCCTTTTAATACACACTTCGAAAACAACTCAAACTCGTCCCCAGGTCTTCTCGGTTAACGGTTCAATAATTTGCATCTTTGCTGCACTTTTAACGGCATCGGTTCAATATGGCAAAATTCTTCCAAATTTGGTCAACAGTAGCTAGATATGATGAACTATGCATGTGATTTTAGCCAATCAGAAACGGAGAAATATTTTGAATGAGTAATAAAGGATCTTATTGAAGATTGCTATATTAACTTTGAAGATATTGCATGGACTGTCACCTGACTATTTAAAGAAACTTGTGACAGTAAAGGCGATCTCTAGATACAATCTACAGTCTAACAATGGACTTCTAAAGAGGACGCTCACTTGTAAACACAAAATCTGGGGGGAAATTGGTCATATTTGAGGCCCTATTTAAAAGCCTTCTCTGTTTTCAATGTTCTTGAAACTTGCAGGGTATATTTATTGACGAATGATCTCGGGATTTTCAAATTTATAAAAAAAATTTATCGAGCGGTTTTTTGAAAAATGCAAAATTTGTAGGCATGAACCAAATTACGTGCAAAAACTGTAACAAAAGCAGCTAAATGGAAGTAAATAAAATTCTTCTTACTCGCGATCGCCCAGAGCAATTCTCCTCTTTTTTTGTACGCAGTTTTCAATGGAATCAAACCACTATGAGATGAAGCCGCGTTGCCAAAGCTAATCATTTTCTTAAAAATTACCTAATTGTGTGGATAGCATGCTATTTCACTGTTTTTATGATGCTTAAAACTTCGTTTCAAAATATTTCGAAAACGCTCTCATAGGTACTACTGGTACTCCTGGTACAGAGAAACACTAAGATAAATAAAAAACGCAATGGCGTCATTACGTTGCCATGGCGACTCCGATTGCAATAAAACCCAGATCATAAGAAATTTTCATCTTTATATAGAACAGTTGTGGAAACCTTTTTTCCATATCTTTACTCATTGCGACATAGTTAATGCTCAAACTTGGGAGGTATCCCCCCAAAAAAATCCAGTTGAGCCACCTTAATTGTAATTAATGTATATTTCATTTACACGATTTTCTAAAGTTAATTTTTTTTTATTCATTCAAAATATTTCCCCGATTCTGATTGGCTAAAAGCACACGCATAATTCACCATAACCAGTTACTGATGACCAAATGTGGAAGAATTTTGGGTTTAACGAGGAAATTAGGTCAAAAATGCAGCCCGCCACAGTTTAATGCATCGTTAACCGAGAAGACCTGGAGACGAGGTTGAGTTGTTTTGGTTGTGAAAGCAAAAATGGCGGACACTTCACTCGTTTCAAGAGTAAGAACTACAGCTGGAACTAGGCGAAATAATAGCTAAAAACATAGCAAAAACAGCAAGAAGACAACTCGGAGTGCGACATCTGCTATTTGGAGAATGTTTGCGGAGCTGGGCAAACCTAAACGTACACTATCAAAGATGAACTTAACATCGATGCAGGTAAGCATGTTTTAGTTATGTTTTTAAACTAGGATTTATTTTAGCAATTAATGAATTCGGCTTTCGTAGGATATGAAGAATTAAGCACACCCTCCTCGATCTGCTTAATTCTTCATATCCTAAGAAAGCCGAATTCATTAATTGCTAATTATTAATTTTCTAAAGTTAATTATTTTTATCGGGAATTTGATTATCATATTCTTGTAGATATTTGAGCGTTATAAATTTTTAAATTATTGATACAAAAACAAGTTCGTGCTTAAATATCGTACAAAGCACTTTCCATGTGGTTTTGTGTGTGGTAGACATGTACAGGTTACAGGTCTATACATACCGAGGGGTCATTTTTTCAGCCTTTTATTTTAAAGATTTCCATGGTGCTAAAATGATATAAAACATTTTACTGCTACACATTGTGAAATGACTTGAAAGAAAACGACGTCCCTTGGTGTGACGCCGTCTTCAGTCAAAACCTAGAAGTATAAAAATTATAACGAGGGAAAGGATCCATAACGTACAGGCGTTGATCTCGGATAAATACTGGGCGATTTTCTAATCGAAAGTAAAAAGCGCAAGTCTCTAGGGAGGTCCGGGGGCATGCATCCCCCGGGAAATTTTTCGAATTTTGACTCCCAAAACTCCCCTTTCCTGGGTTTCTGAGTCATTCAGACAGGATATTGGCCAGTTCCATTGAAGCCTGAAAATAGGCGGATTATTTCATCAAGGTCAATTTTCATATTGTGGTGGATATGAAGCAAGGCGAGTCCAAACCATTTTCCAGATTTCAACTTGGTTTTTTTTGTTATTATTATCAAAAAATATATTTATTATGAAAAATCTGACCGATTTCCGTAAATCTATGGAAACCGGTGTGAATCCGCGCCTGAGGTAATACAGGATTACACTATTAGTTTACCGTTTTGCTTTGACAAAAAAAAAAAAAAAAAAAAACAATTGCCTGCGGAAAATGTTTTGTTCTTGGTCCAATGTTTTTTTCATATTTTCATAAATGATTTATTCCTACAAATTAAAACTGTACAATTAAATATGTATGCATATCATGGTCAACTCTACACCGCCGATACGGATCCGGTATCTTTGGAAAGGCGTATATCGAGTGAGATAAGCTCAGCAAACGTCTGGTACGAGATCAATGGAATGATAATAAATCCCAGCAAACACCAAGGGATGATACCAGGAAAAACTGACCATCAGTTTAATTTCTCAGTAAATGACTCAGTGGAACTTTTTGGCGTTACAATTGATAAAGATCTTACGTTTAAGCAACATGTGTCCTCTATATGTTAAAGTTAAACAATGATGTCTACTAAAACCATGCTCCGTCTTTATAAGGCATTTACAGTCAACTCCCTCTAAGACGGACACCTTTGGGACCGGCAGTAAGTGCCCGTCTTAGAGAGATGTCCGTCTTATAGAGAGTCAAATAAAGGGAGTAAAGAAAGGCATGGACCAACTCTAGGTGTCCGTTTTAGGAAGGTGTCCGTCTTATAGAGGTGTCCGTTAAGAGAGAGTCGACTGTATACTTGCTCACTTCTATTATTGTTCTATGGTGTAGCATTTCTCTAGTAAACAGGATTCTGATAAATTGGACCTTTTAAACAAACGTATTCCTCGGTTTATTTTCAAGGATTTTAACTCTGAGTACAATGATTTACTTAAAAAGGCAGGAACTGCAAACCTTAAGGACAAGCGTTTACAAAACATGATTCTTACTATTTTTAAATGTCTTCAATTTTCTGATTATCCAAGATATTTCAAAGATATGTTTCGCTTACGCTCTAGCACCCATTTTTTAAGAGGAAATTTTATGCTCTGTTTGCCTAAACCATTGACCACTTCTTATGGTATCAATTCCTTTACTTACTTGGCAGCAACATCTTGGAATTCTCTTCCTGACCATCACCGCACTATTTCTGATTTTACTTCTTTTCGACGACTGATATCTACTGGAAACAATAATTTACTTAAAAGGGCAGGCACTACAAACCTTTCGACATCAAGATAATTTGTAAGTTAGTTGTCTAGGTAGTTAGTTATCTTATTTGTTATATAGAATTAACTTTTTATTATAATTATTTATTAATGTAGTTGGCTCGAAGATATTAGCACTTAAGTGCTTCACTGTAAATTCGAGGGTAAATAAAGTTTATTGATTGATTGATTGATTGAAAATAAATGAATTTGAGCAAAGTGGCCGGTTTGAATTAGCTTAGCAGAAAAATAGCTCCTATTAAAAGTACTAGTCAAGCTTGCTTGTTGTTTTTTTTTTCCTCCTCCCTTTCTGCTGTTGTTTTACAAGCTCTTTACAGTTCTCCCCAGAGGCACTGAAATGATACCAAGCTATACTATTCCAGTTACTCGACTATTCAGTGTTCACTTTTCTATACGAGAAAAACACTCCTTTAGGTTCTCAACAAACTTCCTTTTTAAATGACTACGAAGCAACTCGCGAAGCAAGGATGTTGCAAGCACCTATAAAAGGCCGAAAATTAGCGCGAAACTGGAGAACCGCTGTCGAGGGGAGAGTAGCAATTCTCCTAGGCATGCTTCATGCTAAGGAAACCTGGATAAGTTCCGGCCGTTTGGACCTTTGGCTCGTGTGCGCTTTTACCTTTTTACCTTTTTTTAACGCGAGCGTACGAATTAGTTCTGAAAAGGTAATTTTTCATTATGTAAGCGCTTGCAAAAGGCAAATCCTAATCCTATCCTAGTATGCATTAAATCATAGATAAGAGCTGTCGAATGTCTCACGTTACAAAGAGAAGATCGAAGTATTTGACACTACTTACCAAAATTATGATGTGTGCGAGAGTTGCTAAAGCCGATTAATGCTAACGATGCTAACTAAAGCCGATTAATGCTAACACACATTGATGAAGGAGTCTGAAGATTCCAGACTCCTTTCCTTATCTTAGAACCACTATGACCGACACCAACTCCTCTGACCTAGGAGTAGAAACATAAATCCAAGCTACCACAAACGCATTTCGTGCCCAATCACCAAAATTAAAAAAGTTCAATGGCGCTGTGCTTCCGTCCCTAATCGATACAACTGAATGCTCTCAAGAAGCTGACCTGCCCACTTTTACACCATCTACTAAATTCCCGGGAAAGATTGCAGGACGGAATTCCTGATGTAGACGTGCTCAAGAGGGCCGACTCTGTTACTATGGAAGCTTTCAACACCTCATATCACCTTTTGCTCGAATTCAGTGGGGAGGAAAATTCAACGGAATACACTTTGCTTATGTAAACGTGTACGTGTAGCTGACCTCATTTGGTAATTACTCGAAAATCCGGAAAAAAAGTTTGTAGAAATTAAATTTTACGCTCAAAATTGATCGTCTGTCAAAATGCTTGTAATCAAATCGACTGTATCAATACACCTTGTGTGAATTCTTTAGCATGCGATATCTTTTGGAGCACGTTTCCTAAAGTTGAAGTCTAAAATACATTTGTGGCAGTAAAAATTATATAGTACTCTTTCATCATTACTGATCCTACAACCCTGGACAAAACCTATTGAGACAAATCGCGAAAATGCCTATTTTTTCTTGCCATCCTGGCAAAAACTGAAACCTCCCGTTAAATGAATGCCCGATTTCCCCCCTCCCCTTATCCAGAGTTGTTTAAGATAGCATGACAATTATAAAAGTTGGTTTTTAGACCAAGACAATTTTGAACAGGGGGTGGGGAGGGGGCTCACTTTTTCTGTTTAGAGGAGACGGGAGTAGGGGGCAAAAGTTAGAAAATAGATGGAATTGTCTTAACAGTTTTGTCCTGGGTTGTAGCTATTAGTAGGACGCGTGTAACAATTATGAACCCAGTAAATGGCTTAGTAGCCTTACCATCAGTGTCTCTATATCATTATACAGTACCCTTTCATCATCGCTGATCCTAGCAGTATGTAGGATGCGTGTCGCACAAAAAACGTAGTTTAGTAGCGGTTGTTGTTTATTCTTAGGTGTGTCCTGTGCCTTAAATCCTTTAAGGTATAGTTTGTTATTTTCTGTTATTTATTGTCATAAAATATACTGCTCTTCTATCGCTCTTGTAATGCAGTTTTGAGTTGTTTTACCTTTTTTGGATTCCTTTCAGAAAACATGGAGGATCTAAGTGGAGCAAGTGTACAAAGACCTGCACCTGGTGGAGACTTTCCAAGGGAAATACGGCAGGACGAAGAAAACTTAGAGAGGCAGTTCAGAGAGATGCGGCAACGTGAAGAAAATTTGCAAACACAGCTCAGGGAGATGCGGCAACGTGACGAAAACTCACAAAGGCAGTTGAGGGAGATGCAGCAAAACTCACAAAGACAGTTAAGAGAGATGGAACAACGTGAAGAAAACTTACAAAGTCAGGTGAGGGAGACACAGCAACGTGAAGAAAACTCACAAAGGCAGTTGGGGGAGACACAGCAACGTGAAGAAAACTTACAAAGGCAGTTGGGGGAGATACTGCAAAACTCACAAAGGCAGCTCAGAGAGATGCAACAACGTGAAGAAAATTCACAAAGGGAGCTCAGGGAGATGCGGCAGCGATTTGAAATCTCCCAAGAACGGGTTTCCACCTTGGAAAGACAGCTGAGAGACAAAGACCAGGAAGTGAATGAACTAGAGTTAAGTCTTTCGTTAGCCCAGCAAACAATAAGTGAACAGCAACGACAGGAAACATGCGATTGGGTTATTTCCCGCGATGAAATTCAAATGACCAATAAATGCCTTGGCAGGGGAGGCTGGGGAAGTGTTTATGAAGGCGTGTATTGTGGCTGTACTGTAGCAGTAAAGCAAATTCATGAGTTGATTCTCTCCCCTCATAACATACGTCTTTTTGAGAGAGAAATGAATATTGCATCCAAGTGCCGCCATCCTCACTTGCTGCAGTTTATCGGCGCCACTAATGATGAGGGAAACCCTCTGTTTGTCACCGAGCTGATGGAGAAAAGTCTGCGAGCTCTGTTAGAACAGCGGCAACTCGCCGAGATAGAAATACGTGTCATTTCTCTGGATGTAGCCCGAGCGATTAACTATCTTCATCAGAAAAAACCAGAACCTATTATTCACCGGGATGTGAGCAGTGCTAATGTATTGCTATGGCGACAAGGTGACCAATGGAGAGGTAAAGTGGCAGATTATGGCACTGCTAATTTCATGCAGCAGACCATGACAGTGGCTCCTGGAGCTATGATTTACAGCGCACCTGAAGCACTTACATCAAACCAAACGGTCAAGGTGAGTTTTTTTGAATTTAGGGCTTATTTGATTTAACACAGTTTCATCAACACCATTTAGACTTCAGAGACTGGTTGGTGCGATGATCTTGAGCGCGTAGGATTTTAAGGCCTGGTTGGTCGTTTACTCACACTACTCTACTACGCTATGTCCTTCTCCACCTACGTGTGAAATTGGAAGCAGCAAAATGATGCTGATGTGGTTAGCCTTGTGTGAGCCAGACTAATATTCTGTGTTGAGTGGAGTGGCAGTATCTCTTGCTGCTTAATTCCCGGCCAAACGACTTCGCATCCAAATCTGATAGAGTCAAACCTTTCCAAAACGACCGCCTTTGGGAGAGAATAACGTCACCGCGTGAGAAAGTAGCCGTTAAGGGGAGGTGAGTGTAAAGTGACACCATGGTTCTTTTGGTGGGGAGGAGAAGTTTACAATATCCTTGTTGCGTCTATCCAGAAACTCATAAGGGGTTGAAACGTGTAACTCTCATATGTTTGCTTTGTCCGATGCTCGTGATTATTCATTTCCGAAAGTACCATATTTGGAACGAGAAGAAGAGATAACTGACCAATCAAACTTCGTAAACATAGTGACATAATTTTCCTTCAGGTCCCCGCGCCCGCTTAAAAAAATGGCCGACAAACGGGGGAAAGCTTTCAAAGCCGAGAAAGCTTTCAAAGGTTGAAACCAGGAATATTACCGAAACACTGAGCAGGATATTATTGCCTTACCACCCGGGCCAAACGTAACATTGTGAAACCCATTGACGCCCTCGCAACTTCTTGAAGTTGTCACTTCAAAACAAACGATGCCTCGTTGACCCTCTGCACAGTAAACTTATACTGCAAATTTAAAAGTCTAGAATAAACAGTGAAAAATATTTTCGAATAAAATTCATTAGCTGCGTATCGAAAGTGTCCAAAACCTGAACCTGACATCTTCGCAAAAAGTGATGGCTTGTAATGAATGTGAGAAGCATTTCAAGAGCTTAAATTAAACTTAGATGTTGTAGTTATGATCGTGTTTGAGCTAATTTTATGAATGAACAAAATCAAAACAATAGACAGAGAAGCCGTTTCTTGAAAATTTTTATTCAAAGTCCTAAAAGTTAATCCTTTAAAAGAGCCGTGTCACATGCATTGCGCATGCTCAATTCTTTGAAAAGTGTTCAGCCCAACAAGAAATCAAACTGACGCGAATCCTCACAAATCAAGTGAAAATCTGTTTCCATCGTCGCTAATCGGTGTTCGTTTTGTATTTTATCTATATATTTAAATTATTTAGACATAAGGCTTCCATGTTACAGTAATTTTTTTGAGAATTGTGGAAATCCTAAGCGCTATTTAGCGCTCCAAGCGAAGGATGTCGGCTCGAGGTGGTAAACGCTACGGCAGTGGCCGTAGGCTCTTGTCACCTGGAAGCTTTGTTAGGAGCATAGAGAAGAGATCTGACTCTCGGAGTTCGTGGCTCAAGTCTCGTGGAAGGATTTACGTCCGCCGTGACATTCTGGACACATTTAAAACGCTAAAAGCTCAGTGTGTCTTCTCCACCGACACTGCTTTCTTGCAGCATTTGTTGTCGTTTGAGATGCGAAGGCAACAAAGGTGAGAAAATAAGACTTCTACATTTATATTGCTTTTTAGTCTAAGCTGCAACGTCGAATCTAACTACCTATTAAATATAACTTTATTTTAACAGTTTTTAAACTGGCTTGCTTGGCTTTTAAAAAAGCCAAGCAAGCCATGAAGAAGAGTACGGAAGAGTCAAGTGCAGTACAACAACCCCAAGCAGGTAACTATATGCACGAGATCGATCTGGAATCCCTGTTCAGGGACTTCTTTTTTATGTGAGCAGTGCATGTGGCCGGAACATTTATGGACACAGTCCATCGGGATTAATTCTGTTTTCATTGAAATAAAAGTTATAATATGTTGCATATTGTTTTGCAGATGATTCTAATTTGCACACCTCGACCCCTGTGAAAAGAGGCAAGTATGACGGTTCTGTCATTGCTCCACCAGTGGAAAGTCCAGTTGCTGGAATGGCTGGTGACAATAGGTAGGTGGTCATTTCGGTATTGATTTTCTGTTTCCATATTATTTCACATATCCGTCTCGGACATAACGGTGAAGGAGCAATTTGAAGTTCTTCCTGTGGTAAAAATTTTAGATGCATCAGGTTTTCATTGAGTAAATGTCTGAACATTCAATAAATCATGATGGATGAGGAAGAAAGTTTTAGTAACTATTCTTTCAAGTAGTTCAGTTTGGTATTTCCTTTGCCTGTGGGTTTTCAATGCTTTCTATTTATCAGTGAACTCAAGTAGTTTACTTTGTATTTTCTAAACATACGAAACTATTTTCCTTGTATTCTGATGACAGATATTCCACTCACTTGATGTCTGGCATAAGTCAAAAGGAATCCGGAAGTGTCTTTCAAATGTGAGTTAGAGTTGATATTATATTAATTTTACAGTGGCCACAAAAAGCAAATTTAGTGTAATTCTTTCTAATATGTGACTCTGTCCCATGTATTGGCAAGACTCTTTCCTATAAATAGAACATAAACATACATTGTGTTGTCCCTTGTAAATACGCCCATGTAGTATACTTCACTGTTGTATATTTCCAGGATAATCAAATCATATCTTTAACCAATGGGCCAGGAATGGACTAAGGAATGTTGTTATTATAATCTGTAGAGAATTAAATGCTCAAAGTTTGACAATGATGATTGGACTGTTAATGTAGGTTTATTTTTTTGAGTCGTTGCATTTATCTCTGCCAGAGAAAAAAAATTAAGGCTTGTTATTGATCTTCTGTAGGTGGGAAGTGCAAAGGGGATGGAAAAAGTGGCCCTTTGGTCTGACCACATTGTTAGACACTTTTGGCACTGTTGCAGTCTGGCATCTGAAGTGGAAGGCAATGAGCTAGAAGCTCTGAAGATATTGAAGGTAATTCCAATTTATCATCTTTTTTAAAGTAATGAATAACAGGGCTGTCAGTAAGAGGTGATGGGTCTATGTGGCCCCCAGCTACACTCAAAGGAAAATAGGAGAAAAATGGAACCAAACGAAACCCCCCGTTGTTTGGTTCTCTGCCTACTTATTTTATGTACCCAGCGACTTGAAATCTTAGTGACAGCTCTGAACTTTTTTTTCTGAGACTTTTTTGAAAATTATCACATTATATTATATCAGCCTGTAAACACTTTGTTTCTTCACAATGTTTTAGGGTCTGTTTACATGGAGGTGGGGGACCTCGGATAGGTGAGGTAAAATGTGGTGGGTCACCCCATCTATCAAATTAAAATGAGATATTATATGGACAAGCGGGATACTGCACCAAAGGGGGTTACCTCACCTACCTGGGGTTCTCTACCTCCATGTAAACAGACCCTATGTCATTATCATCTTGTTATATCTGTTTCAATGAAATTTTACTATTATGAAATCAGGATACCTGGATCTCACTATTACACCATGTGTGCAATCAACATGAGTGGGCTGATGGCCATTGTGACCACGAGACAATCACTGAGGAAAACCACCAGCTTCCATGGTTTGACAGGAGATCCAAAGAGTTTGAGGCACTGCAAAAAATTATCCTGGATCCTGACCTTCTTGAAAGTTTCAAGTACTACACCAGATTCAGGTATATAAGGGGAACCCTGTTTTCAGAAGAAAGACTAAATATATATCTTATTTCAATACGTTGGTTTATTCAAATATAATGTTTATGGATGAATGTTATGGTCTTCAAAGAAAAAAATATTTTGGTTTGTATTCCTGTCTGCTTGGTCCTTGGCAAAAGAAATGTATGGAGGAAACTTAAAAGAAGAATGTGTTAATGAATACTATGTCAATAACTCCGAGCAGCCCCATTCCTTAAACTAAGCTCAGTAATGTTAACGTTGTCAGGCTTAGGCAAGGGTTTATTTTTTAATTGCCACTGTGGACCTTGTGAAAACCTTCTTAAGGTGTTGGCCAGCCCCTAAATGCCATTCTATGTCAAGCTCAATTCATTGTCCTTCTTTAATTATGACATGTATATTTAACCATGTTTTTCAAAAATATTTATTTTACTTTAGGCATACAGGCGCATTAGAACGAGCCAGCTCTCTGTCATTGATGTATGCCAGCAAGAGAATTTCCTACACGTAAGTAACAACACTTCATAGTTTTAAAAGTTCATAGTATTTATATTATCTGTAGCCTATAGAGAAGCTCAAATTGTTGTATACTTCAAAAAATTGCACTGTGTGAACAAAGATCTCATGGAACACTGTGTATTTTGGTCAATTGTTCTTTTTAGGAAGAAAGTCTACAAAGTAAGAAAACAACTAGCTGCCATTGACTGGAACTATCACCTCGATAGTCCTGAACAAGAAGATGTGCTAGGCGAGGTTGCTGTGACCCGGAAGTACAACCAGAGAACAAAGAGTTGGAATGTGAAAATTGTAAAGCAGGCCGAAGACTATGGTTATATTTGGATGCTTCTGGCTAAAGTGTTTCGTCTACGTGTGGAGGATAATGAAAATATGCAGAGGGCGGTCCCAGTGGAAGCTGATGACCCAAGGAGGATAGCCCCTACAATTGCTGTGGTGCCACCCCCACCTTCACGCGAGCTCTTTATTCAGCACAGCAGCAGGTTTAAGAAAAACTAGGAAACATGATGTAAAATATGTAATGAATATGGAACCTTTATGTATTCATGTGCAGTGTAAGAAAATATTCATCAAAGAAGGACTGTCATGTATGATGCACAATAAGCAACAGTGATGTTTTTGACAATAAATATAACCTATGAGAATTGTTTAATAATTTTAATGCACAATATGTGAAACTAAATAATGCAAAAGTTAAGCGAAGACGAAGGATTGGTTAGTAAATGTAAATACCGGAGTAGGTTGGTGCTTATTGAACTAACCGTTGGAATCCGTTTTTGTGAGTCTAATTATCCATATTATAAAATTTGCTCGCACTGCCACAATACAAATACAGCTGTAATGCTATTGTTTTCATGGGGCAATATTCACAGGGGTACTCAATCCAGGACAACTTTTTTTTGAGGGGGGGTGGGGTTGGGGGTATGGCATGAGGTTGAACAAACCAACTGCAATTAAAAATTCCTTGTAGAAACCTATCAAAAAGTTATTTCCATTTTAGCGAGGTTTGAACCCCATGTACACCCCAGTTGAGGAAGGGTAGTGCTCTCGAATTTTCCATACACAGCATGAAGGGCATACCCTTCTTTTGTGTTTTCCAAGGTAGCCATATTCTTCAATTATGTAATGACGATAGGCAGCCTTTCGGAAGGCTCTGCTGCTATTATCTTGACGGTCGTTTCTGATATCCCCTAAACACTTTATACTTAATTGTAAATAATCAGGGTCCAGGCATAGCTTGCGAAAGCGTGCGCTAAGTGAGACACAGTCTCGAGAATTACAGCACCGGTTCTCAACCTCCCGCGACATTCTGCGGCAATGTCCACATTTGCACCACTCAGGCACTGGTTCACTTGACCTTGCCATAGATGCTGTTGGCGGTGGCCTGAAAGATGAGGGCCCACCTGAAGCTGATGTTCCAGATATGTTCGAGTCTGAGGCTGGGGTGGATGCAGGTGTAGATTGGGCAGGGTTCGGTGGTGCTGGACTTGACACTTCTGGCGGGGATAGAGAAAGGGAAGATGGGAGAGCGGCATCATCATTCTCATCTTCTGGGTCCTCCTGGATAAGAAGCATATCTATATAGTCCATGCTGCCCACTCCCCTCTGTAGAGCTCTTGTAGCAAGTTTTTTTGCTAGCTCCTCATCCAGGGTTTGAATAAGCTCCTGTGAGGTTGAAAAATAGTGCAATAATTTGTCAGAGTAGCTGGACAATTACTTTTTATCACATTCTGTCGAAGCTTGACACGTAGATTTTTTTGAGAGCGTAATCGACGAGAAAATAACTAGTAAAAAGGGGACTTCCCTAAGAAATCTTGCACACTTCAGAACATGACACACAAACGAGACACTAAAATAAAAGACAATTTGCTCCATTTAGGGGATGCAACAATCAACAACTTGTACAAGGGAAACTTACTAGATAAAGGAATAGCAGATGAGATTTTTGAAGACTATCTTTTGTGCCTTCGACTATGAATTATAACTCAGTATTGTACCTTCACTCGTCGATTTTCCATGTCTCGTTCTTGCTCCTCCGTAAGACCATTATCTGGTTGGCCTGGCGGTCCTTGCACGAATTCCCATCCTTGGGATGCCACGGATGCAGCCATCACATGATAAAAAAGAAATCGCAAACTGTACTAGTACTTCCTACTAGCGAATTTTAGACCTCAACCGAGCTTTGTTTCCCCACCTCTCTGTTCTTGCACGGCTTTCGTCGACTGCACGAACAAGCCTCTCCGCAGTAGCGACCGGCTGTTTTGCAAGGACATCCAGTCCTTTTTCTTCCTGCTTTCGTAGAGCAAGTGCTTGTACACTGGCAAGAGTTAGGGACGTTGTCCTGCGCAAACGGGAAGGAAATAATGTTGACTAGATTTCGCGCAATCGAGTGGAATAAACTGCGGTATTCAGAAGTCCAGGAAGAGTAGAGAGCGAGTCGCCGACTACAAAAGCGGCAAGAAAGTTGTGGCTAAATTAATACACGGATACATACCGCAAAAGAGCGACTTTGTTCCGAAGAAAGGCTCATTTCTGTAAAAGGTTCTAACGACAATAAGGAATCTCGATGAAGGTTTCGCAGCGCGAGTCGGCTTTTCACATGGGCTCATATAAACATGGCTTTGTTTACATTATTTGCATCTGTCAAATGCAAGCATGCGCAGTAGCCGTGACACAGCTCCTTTAAAGCAATTCGGAAAACACTATCTGGATCGTGGATCCGTTCACGCAAGTGACATCGGCTAAGCATATGGCAAAATTCAACACAAAATCCATCTCAAATCAGGGCACATTTTGTAATTTTTCTTTAGCGCCGAAGAGAAAAACTTATAAAACGTCTATGAAACATTTAAAAATACATACATTTCCTTTCAAAAACGTAATTTTCTTGGCCATAGAGTGCAAAATGTACCTGAAAATTCAGCAAAAACTTCGCTGACTTGGTTGCATTTCAAAACAGACCATGGGCTCCGCCGTGAAGAAAACAAGGCTGAATTCCTTGAAGGACGATTTCTTGATGAAAAGCCTCCCTTTCTCCACAAAAAGAAAGCTGAGCATGCTTTTGAACTTTCTCTTTCCATTTTTTGTCTTTTAACGGTGTATTTTTAATCTTGAAATGCACAACTCTTGTCTTAAAACATCTGCATGGTGATCGCGCAGCAGCCATTTTGTTGAAAATGGATATCCGTCACTAAGATTTCCAAATATGGTCAAAACGAATATTCACGAGCATTGAACGCGAGTTACACGTTTCAACCCCTTATGGGTTTCTGGTCTATCCTTATTACAGCTTAAGCTTAATAAGACGCATCACAATCAGAATATAACACTTACAGTCAAGTCAGGTCAAGTATACCCCAAGATTCCATTAATGAACTTATTATTCGAAAGTTGAATTCGTTGGTGTTTGTAGATTTCAGATTCATAGCTGCATTCCTGCATGCTTAATGAACCGGAATTCACACACGAGGTAGTTATGAGTACCCGCTAAGTTTTCTTTAATTTAATGTAAATTTCTCCAACGCAATTTTATCCATTCAAATGTTTTTCAATCTGACCGAATTCAGGGAGGTTATCGTAAAAGAGTCACTGCTAATTACGCATACAGGGATGCAGATTTGAATTTAATACTGGTTGCGTAGTCGCTTAAAGAAGGAATGACCTAAAATGAGCTACAAGAGGGTGCTAATGGGGGTACCCAATTCTCAGTTAACTACAAATTTTCGGCCAAATATCAGTTAACTACTATTTTTTACGCCAATTCTCAGTTAACTACTTATTTTGGTTAGCTATTAACTTTCACTTTCCTACAGCAAATATTATTCTGTCATAACCCGAATTTTCTTTACTTCAGCACGTCAATCACTTTTTGGGGTAGGCCCTATTAAAATCAAGGTATAAATTTACATGAATTCACATGAACTCCGCCACTAGTACAATTTATAAGTAACTGAAGATATGGAAAAGAACATAATTATCTAACCCAAGTAGCAAAACTGGGTAAGCGATAGCTATTAAGACACCTATTTACCGATTTTTGCTGTAACTACAAATTAGAACCAAGTCGTATAACCATCATTATGACAACAGCTTCATAGATCCAGACGCACCAGTGATGATGGTCATGCATGTCCTGCCATAAACTCACTTTAAAGTCACCTTCTTCGTGACTTTCATTATCTGAATCAGTCACGTACTTGTCTGGTTGAAATTACTGTATGTGTCCTGTATCTTGTTGTTCGCCCAAGTTTCAGTCCATTTTCAATCCTTGCAATCCATTGCAACAGACGACGGGAAACAATATCAATGCCAAAATAAAGTCTTAAATAACAAAACTGGACCATTACTTTTGGAATTCAGTTGATGCAAAAAAAAGTTTTAGCTTTTTAAAAAGATAGCAAATAGCATGACATAGTCCCATAACGCTGGTGGTAAAGATCCTGCTTTGTCTTGGGTTGATTCGCTTCTTATAGTTCGTTGTCAAACAGGTCGAAAGTTCACTATCCAGTCCACCCCTATCCCAACTTCATCTTCTTTTGTCATTGTTTGCATCGATGGGAGAGACATGGTTGAGAGTGCTAACGAAAGGCATGAAAGTATTTGACATGGGACAATTCGACTTTTCGTAAGTGTAGCCCGCTTCGAATTTGTAGTTCTTTTGAGCGATTCCTTCACTCTATTTCCAAAGTCTTGGTCGTAGTTCAAAGCACAAAGGGCCACATATTTAAACGAAGTCTAACTTAAGCCGCGGTTTAACGAATCTTTGAACCTCCAGGTCTCAGTCTTTGGTGGGTTGTTTTAAGAAGATAAATGTTTTTCTAGTCTTCTTTGCATGCTTAACGATGCAAAGAAGACTAGAAAAAAGAAGACTAGAAAAACATTTATCTTCTTAAAACAACCCACCAAAGGCTGAGACCTGAAGGTTCAAAGATAAAACTGTTTATAATAATAATGATGTTTAGGAATCGTTGGGCAAATTGAAAATGACTTAGAACGGGGTTTTGTTAACTACGCGGTTTAAATATTTGGCCTTAAATGTTTTGTGTTGAATGAAGAGAGAAACCGCGTGTAGGTTTTCCACCTGCGTCATAAAGATATCCAAAGCGGGTTTTAAGAAATAAAACTGTTTCAGAAAGACCGGTTTAAACACTAGCTTAAGGTTGGAACTGAAACATGTGATATCTCGTAAGTACAAATTCCATGTACTTAAATGAAAGATGCTGATTTCTTTGAGCCATCAGAAATTCTCTTTGGCCAGATCCAATGCTAAGAGTCACAGCGTTTTTCTTTGGTAGTATAATGTTTAACTTGACGTCCTTTTGGGTCCTTGACGACAGTATTTCCTTATCCGAACACAGAAATCTTGTTAATATCTATTTAGAATTACGAATTATTCGTTGAGTTGTCTACAGCCAGCTCTATGACGAACGCTTTCAATTTGCCGGGTACTGCTCTGGTGCCTTTTGCACATAATAATATCAGTTAATGTGCCACTGGGTCAGTAGCGGGACAGAAAAAAGTCAGAAAATAGCATTTCCATTTGCAAAACGTTGTTGTTTTCATTAACATCAACGATCTTATTCAGTATAATTAATATAATGTCACTTGTAGCCAAATTCGTTGTATCACGCTGCTTGTTTGCAAACTTCGAATGGGTTTTTCTGTTCCGTCAATCATTTGCGTGGGGGCGGAGTTAATGCAAATCACAATGCAACGCACTCAGCTAGCTTGGCCCGCAAAAACAAAACTGAGAATGACTCAGGGCTGCTCAAGAATAGCAAAGGAAATCGCGATGATGAGTGAAATTTTTGTCGAGAGCAGGAGGCAGACATTGCTTTATTCTTGCAAGAGACAAGAATAAGAAAGAGCAGAAAAATCTTCCAAAAAATCTATTCGATTATTGCCCGAAACAGAGCAATCACAAGCCACGAACCTTTAAACACAGAAATAAACAGAGTAGATCGAAATGCACCAATCACAAGTAAACATGTGTTTCCTAAGAGGTCCGTTAAGATGATTGACGGAACAGAAAAACCCAAAATTCTTTCGAAGTTTGCAAAACGGGCAGCGCGATACAACGAATTTGGCTATAACTGCTAACTTTTCATTTCTCAGTTAACTGCTAATTTTTTGGCCAATTATCAGTTAACTACTGTTTTTTTGGCCAAATATCAGTTAACTGCTAACCCTATTGGCACCCTCCTACAACGGTACCTAAAATGACGTAAAATGAGCTACAGCGGTATCTTAAATAAACGTCAAAAAATGTCTCAAATAACCTTAAATTATGAAACTAAAACAGGCAAAGGAAATTTAACTTTGCTGACCGCCCATTTGGTTTCGAAATAGTTGAATAGACTTATTGTTAGTTCTTCTGTTAAAATATGTTTGTAACGTGTTTCTTGAATAATGCAACAAAGTTACGTTGACGCACAATACAACTGGATTAGCGTGGAACGTAAACCTTCTGGTCACGCGGCGCGGAGAGACTCCTTTGCAGGGCAAATTCACAATTTTTGTGCTGCGAACTCTGTACCAAATGATCAGGCCCAATTGTAAAGCTTACATATTCATGGAGAAATTTTATATAGAGTATGATCTCTGGTTTAATACAGTCGACAGGTAAACTCAAGATGTTTGCGCCATCAGCTCTACTCCAATCAAAACTGCGTTTCTGGGCGAACTTTTTTTCTTCGTGTCATCATCTCCGGACCGCGTGACGAGAAGACTTACGTGGCATGCTAATCCTGCTCTTTGTCAACGTAAAGTTATTGAGTTGTTTATTAAGAAACCTTCAACGGTATAACTAAGAAGTAGATGAGACCGAGAACTGTCCATTTTTAATTGTTTCGAAACCACATGCGAGGTCAGTAAAAAACAAATGAAAAAATTCGAAATGTGTGTATCGTTCATAGGTTGATGTTTATAGCTTTGGTGTTCTTCTTTGTGAAATGTGCGTCCGGGAACTTCCAGATCCTAGAAGGCGTGAACAGCAAGTTCTGCTCATGACAAACCGTGTGTTGAGAGGCCTGGTACGGCGATGCCTGCAGACAGATCCTGAAGCGAGACCAACCATGCAGAGGATAATCGATGAACTATCAAGATCTGTGTAACGTTCATCAAGTATTTTGTCAGAATTTTTTGAAAACTTTCGTAGTTGATAGAGTTGAATCGCTAGAAATCTTTAGTGTGGAAGTCGTGTCCAATCGATTATCGTGACAACGCAGTTTATCCAAGTGTCACTAGAAAACAGATTACTCAAGTTAAAAACAGATTTGCAACTTATTTGTCTTTTATTTTGTAAAATCGATGTTTTTTTCGTATATTACACTCAGTGAAATGTGGCCTTTTCACGTGAAAGATCAAAGAGAAAGCGAGGTCTTCGATTCTCTGTAATGTTTTAGTAATGGTGCCCAAAAGCCATACACATTTCTCATTTACCGTCGTGGGAAATAGATCTGTTTATCCGGTATGGTTTGTTTTCCCAATGAATTTGGTCCTTTGTCGTTTCATTAAGTATGCGTACAAATGCACTTGAATAAGACGAAACTTGGAAGAAAAAGTTATGTGGATTATTGGGTGCGGCCACACTGGCGATTTTACCCATGGAAAAGTGGCTGTTGCCCATGGGGAAGCCTCGGGTAAACTTCTATGGATACGTCGAAAAGAACAAAAGAATTAAACATGACATTTCCCGAGTTAAGTTCTTAAAAAAAACTAAAGCGGCTCAACCAATCACGAAAAAGTGGAATGTACCAAACAATAGAAAGCACGTGTTGTTTACGCGCTGAATTCTTGGCGCCAAATCCTACTCGAAGTTCGAAAACTCAGCACGATTTTGATCGTTGGCACTTTTTTTGCAAATTAAACCCGTACTTTTGACTGTTGAGCGACAATTTGCCATTGTTTACAACGACGTTTTCCCGCGAAACCAGTTTCAAGTGTTTTCTTCCCCCTTGGAGAATTTATCGCTGTGTAACTGCAAACATCAAAACGGTCAAAACCCAGAGTGAACCCAACCCGAGCTATTTTATCATTTGAAGCGTTGCAGGGGAAGACGTCTAGTGTGACCGCACCTACTGTCACATGACCTACATTGAGAAAACAAAGCATAGGACAAGCGAAAGAGATTTAAAGCAAATGCTTGCTTGGGATTAACCTTGTTAATAGAGGTCAGGCTTGGCTGAAGATCGCTGAGACGTCAGGCTATATCCTTAGCCTACTTTATGTATATGATCGTTAGATCAGGAGCTTTTCTCCTTTTGTAAAGACAACTGAACATTTGACTAACAACCATGAAAGAGTTATATTCCTTCATAAGCAAATAGGTTACTTTTAAAATGTTTTAGTTTAATTCAGAAATTACTCCCTTCTTAAGAAGGTCATGCGCACGAAGCAGAAAAAATTGATCGAAGAGGTCGCTAAAATTGTGACAAATTTGAGGATGTTACGCTGAATTAATTGCGCGTAGTAGTTCAGTAGACATTTGTAGTTAGTGTTTGCCTTGCCAGTAGTAGGTAACTTACTCATAAAGCAGCTCCTATGTAACTCCTATGTTACATACACAATGTACATATGACGTGAAATAGATAAAAACTTCGATTGGCTGAGCCGTTACAAAAACAACAAGTTTAAAAAGTCGAAAAATTGGGATTTTTCCAAAGGGGTTAGTCCATGGCTTTGGTCAAAATATGGCAATTTTTCCGCCTTTTTAATTTACCAAAAATAGGCCGGGAAAGTGTGTTTCAAGATATTTTAGTAAGAAAAAACGCCTTTTTAGACTATAAAAACAAGAAAATCAAAAAGTCGAAAAACTGAGATTTTTTTAAAGGCGTTAGTAACCTGTCGCGTAGTAAAGCCCATTAGGTATTTTTAATCAAAGATTCCTACCCAAAAGGTAACTTGCCTATAAAATAGAATTTTTTCTTAATTCATAGTTACCTACTTATTAACCAGGTCACACGCGTGAAATACACAAGTATATATATAATGGCTTTTGAAACGTGTTAGGATATACAATTAAACATGCGTATCAGTAAGCAATTGTAATAAGAGTTTCCTATCCAATAGGTTATTTAAAAGTCGATTGCAAATCAATTTAGATATGACTTACACGTAAAATAGACAATATTTATTAAAGAAAACGAGTAGATTGGTCACATATATGATATACTATAAGTGTTTCCTATTCAACAGATAACTCGACTTATATAATAGGATTTTACCCAAATTCATGTTACTCATATAAAGTGGGTCATACACTTGAAACAGACAATATCGAATAAAAGAAACGAGTACGGGTAGTTATCTCGCTTATTGCAAGTCTTATGGGATATTCAATAAATATACAACTATGGCGGCTTTTGAAGCAGAGGCAGAGGCGATTTATAACTATGTTTCTTGTCTCGTGGCCGCAATGTATTACGGCCAATAATTCTGACGAAAACAGTGAAATGGAATGTACAGCTCCGCACAGCTGCTAAACACATCGTTAACGCTTCGTTAATGGTCATGCATTTCTTGGAAATTAAAGGGTGTGAGTTAGGTGATTTGTATCAAGACACTTGAAATAAAATCAGAGCATTCAGTTTGGGGCGAACCTAGCGCTACGAGCTTAGAAGTTTCAATCTACCCACAGTGCCGTCTGCAGTTTGAAGAGAGAAAGGTACATTTTCATCGTGTTTGTTCAAAACAATGCCGTGTGGTCTTAGATTTGACGAAAGGGATCAAGTTTTATTTAAAAAGAAGTATGTTACATGTTTTGGCTCTCGGAATCATAAAGGCGAAATTGCTTCCCTTCAAGCCCTTCAAGAGTATGGGAAATCAAGGAAAAAGAAGTTTACACGTGAGAATTCTTTTGCAAATTAAATGTACCGAACATTTAAACTTACGTTTGTTCCAATGAAGGCGCTTGGTTTAGCTTGAGGTGGAGAGCTCATGTGTCGACAAAAAAGGGAAACGCTGAAAATGGTAGGAGTATTTTACTGACAAAACCAACTAAACGATGTTTAGCAAGTTACTCATGCAGCGCCCAATCGGTTAAGAATTCGCTCCATGTAAGGGAATCCGGATTCCGGAATCCGAGAAAATTTTTGTTTGTAAAGTCTGGAATCTTGGTCTTGGGAATCTGGGATACAGCTCAAGGAATCCCGAATCTCATTAACGATTGAAATCCAGAATCCAAGTGCCACTGACAAAGACTGGAATCCAGAATCCAAAACTGTCTTGGATTCCCTTACATTAGGCGATAGGACTTTACTGACACTGTTCGCTAGGCCCGGGTCAAATGCCGTACTTCACATCAGTTTAACCTAATGCTAATGAGAAAAGTGTATTCTGACAGCGCTAGAGTAGTAGAAACTGGAATTATCATAAGTAAATACGGTGCTGAGCGTTTCGTTTCGGACTCGTCTCTGAAAATTAGCTAAAATTAGTAGTTGATGAAATGTCTAAGAAAGCTTTTAACCTAACAGCAGCAGGGTGAAGGTATAGGCTTGGTTCCCATGCTACAAGAATAATCAATTGTTCCTAGAATGTATCCACTTACGTCATAAGCTTTCATTTTAAACCGGAAAGTGAGTTTCTGGGAATCTTTAGATTACATTTAATATAATACGCCAACAAAGGTGGTTTGTCATCATAGATAACTGATATAAATATATCTTTATGTCTCCGTCACTGTACCCTGTAATTAAGTACAAACTATGGCGAATCCGCGGGAATGCACTGAATAACGAAAAATCACTTGCTAACTTGGAGGAAAAAAATCACTCTACTGAGCTGTGAAAACTGCACGAGAGTAGTATAGCTATAAAGACTATAGAACCAGTACCCACAACACAGGGAAGCAACAGAATACTGTAAGGTACTCGAGGGTCTTTAAAGGCCTCGGCCAAAATTGCCTTCGATATTCGGAACAAATAATAATAATAATAATAATAATTTTATTTATATAGCGCTCATATCCTGAGCTCATGGCGCTTTGTAAAAAAGGGGAGAAAATGAAAAAATTTACATATCATAAGCATGGAATAAAGAATATTAAAAATCTATTTACAATCCATATATTACACGTCTTAAAATCATTTTACAAAAACAATGACCCAATCTCTAAAAACTGCCTAAAAAGATATGTTTTTAATCCTTTCTTAAAACCAGTTGAAGATGGTGACTTACGCAAATCGAATGATAGCGAATTCCACAGTTTAGGGGCACACACTGAAAAGGCTTTGTCCCCGCAAGTTTTCGTGAATGATCGAGGTTGTTCTAACAGCTGCTTAGATGCGGACCGGAAGTTCCTGGAATGAGATTGATAACAAAGTCTGTTCGCCAGATAGCTAGGTGAAAGGTTATTAAGTGATTTGAAAACCAGTAAAAGAATTTTAAAAACAATACGATAACTAACAGAAAGCCAGTAAAGGTCAAATAAAACAGGCGTAATATCATCAAATTTACGAGTCTTAGTAACGATTCAGGCGGCAGTGTTTTGAACATATTGAAGCTTTTTCAACTGCATTTTCCTACAACCGTAGAGCAAGGAATTGCAATAGTCTAGTTTAGATGTTATAAAAGCATACACAGCAATTTCGCAAGACTCCTGTGTGAGATATTTTCTTATATTTGATAAGTTCCTAAGCTGGTAAAACGATGATCTGCAAATGTCTGAGACGTGCATGTCGAATAACATGTTGTCATCAAGTACTTCTCCCAGACTCCTGGCATTGGCGGTGGTTGTCAGCCTCTCTGATTACCCATACTGAAGTAGCTGAAAAATGGACGAGTATGATCCTTCGAGTAAATAAGCATAATTTCTATCTTGTCATGATTGAGTTTCAGCTCGTTTACGTCCATCCAATGACATATATCAGCGACACAGTTCTCTACGCTCAGCCTTGCAACATCGACGTCACAATCATTAAACTATGTGTAGAGCTGAGTATTATCAGCATAGAAATGATAGTCAAGTCCATGACTTCGTATCATCTCAGCAAGTGGTGTGGTGTACAATAGATACAAAATGGGACCTACAACAGAGCCCTGCGGAACGCCCACAGTCAGATCCCTAACCGACGATTTTGTATCATTAATTTCGACAAACTGAGATCGGCCAGACAGATAAGAGTAAAACCACTGCAGAACAGTTCCCGTGATGCCAAACGAGTTCTTCAGACGCTCGCGAAAGGAGCAAAAAATGATTAACTGTGTCAAATGCCGCTGACAAGTCTAGTAACAATAGGAACACATTGTCCCTGCTGTCCAGTGAAAGTAAGATGTCATTTGTGATCGTTAGCAGTGCGGTCTCTATACTGTGGTGCGCTTTGTGCGAAGATTGAAAACGTTCTTGCAAGCCATTAACCGTAAGATAATTATTCAACTGCGCAAATACAGACTTCTCTACCAGTTTTGAAAGAAACTTCAAATTGGACACCGGGCGGAAGTTGGAAAATTGCTCACAGTCAGCATTCGGTTTCTTCAGTAACGGCCGCAGCGAGGCAATCTTAAGATCTTCTGGTATCGATCCAGTCGACAGCGATAGATTGATTACCGTTTTGAATACCGGGACAAGAGCCGAATAGCAACTTCGCATTATGGTTGCTAGTAGGGGATCAAGTTTACAAGCCTTGATAGTGGAACTTCTGATCAGTTTCAAGACGTCCTCACCAGTGACTAAATCAAACTCACTTAACCGTTCCAGGCAGGTGGGCTTGGCCAGACCAGGGGAGTGAACAAGTCCACTTTTCCTAAGAACAAGCTCTTCACGAATCCTTTCTATCTTGGCAGTGAAAAAATCTGCATCTGCACTATCGACGGACGGATAATGCTTCTCAGTTTGCCTTTGCAGTAACTTATCTATAGATGGAAAGAGGAGCCTGGTGTCATGGGCGTTGTCCTGGATAACCGACGAATGATACAATTCCTTGGCTTTGTATAGCATTGTATTCACAACACTACATTGCTCTGTGTAGCTCAATGATCTGTCCGACTCAAGACGGCTAGAGCGCCACCTGCCCGGCACTAACCTGCGCAGCTTCCTCTTCTCATTGCCAATGTCCTCCTTATACCAGGGGGAGTTTGGACGAAGGACGATGGTCCGAGATTTCACCGGAGCCAATATATCCATGGTATACGCAAGACGTTATCATACCTGTCAACCATCAACTCCAGGGGGAGATCACTGATATCTGCTAGCAGGCCTGACGAGATAATCATCTTATTAAAGGCCTCAAAATCAAAGTTCCTGAGCCTGCGGCTAACAACAGACTTTCGCTCATTGAGCGGTTTCTGAAGATTAAGCTGAAAGCAATTAACTTTGTGGTCAGAAATTAACTGCTCCATTCCAACAAGTTCATTGACTTTCAAAGCCTCCGCGACCTTCCTAGAGATAACAAGGTCTAAAATATGACCACTCCTATGGGTGGGAACAGCCACATGTTGTTTGAGGTTTAACAGTTCCAATAAACTGCCAAACTGTGCCGCATATCTGTCAGCCGTATCATCCATGTGGAAGTTAAAGTCGCCGATGATGAGCAGCTCCTCTGAGCAAACAACAACTTCTTCCAACAAACTAGAAAATTCCTCAAAGAACAAGTCAATTGCAGCACCAGTCTCCGGCGGACGATACTCTACCAAAGCTCGGATAGATTTACGATTTATAAATGTAACGTCCATACATTCAAATGATCTAAAAGAATGCTGGCACATTCGTGTCTTAGTACAAAAGCCACGTTTGTAGAGAAGTCCTACACCCCCACCAGTCCCAGCCGGTCCGGAGAGTGAACAAAACGGTAACCACTCGGGCAGAGCTCTCCAATAGGACCCAATAGTAACGTCATCTCCCTTCAGATGCAACCATGTTTCCGTGATACCCAACAAATCAACTACATGATCGACAACAAAATCTTTGATAACCAAAGTTTTGTTGCAGACCGATCTAGCATTTAACAGACACGAAGTAAAGTTCTTGCAGGACCTCGAATTGGGAACTTGGCTAACACGGTTAAGAGAAAGAAGATTATTTAAATTTGCAATCATATAGGAACGATTGTAATCACGCCGACGTATGCTTGTGGTGTGGACAGGTATCCGTGTGAAGTGTTGTGAAAAGGTAATCGATTGACATTTGGCGCAATTGATAAGACTGCTGACCGGGTAGACAACGCAGCACAGCGCCCACGAGAGCAATGAGTTGAGATTGTTGACTGGTCGTCATTATTTGTAGGCCCAGGGTTCAATTTAAACACCAAGTCGCCTTCCAGAATGCAATGAAATGTCGCGGATGAATTTGAGTAATACGCACAGGGGGCGTTTGCCACGCTTGAATTTCGGTACGAGTTTTAAAACAACAAAAATAAAGATTGAAAAACCTGCGCAGCGTAGTACTTATAAACGTTAATTTAAAAATTGAAAAACGGACGCTGTTATTATAAGAATCTTAACCGACGTTTCGGCAATGCTGCCTTCTTCAGGGTATACAAGACTAAATACCGCTAAAAAGTTCGTTAAAATTAGCTCACGTGCCTGATGGCATACTCGCGCGCGTGCCACATGAAATAGCGCGCTACGGCGCGCGAGTAAGCAAAAAAAAAAAAGAAAAAAAGGGGGGGGAAAGGGGGGTGATTGTTTAAATAGAAACTTGAACGCGCGCCTGAATAGATCTTTGCATCATTCCGATTCTGCCGGTATGACAATAGCTTGCGATGCAAGGAATCCGCCCTATTGTTCGCAGAATAAGCAGTAGAAAATTCATAAGGCGAATTCAGTCCAACCAGATTTCGAAATCAGGATTTTCTGCGGAAGTGAGGATCGTTCTGGAAGAGAAATCGTTCCAATTTTTGCTCCCAGCGGTTAGACATAGCTTGATATCGCTTGGAATACCAGTGGAACCAAAACAAAAGGAAAAACATAACAAAAGTGACAGAGCGATGGGAACCGTGGCTACTCATCACTATGCATAGAGCGAAACAGCTCTGATTAATTTGCAATATCCTCGCTATGTTACCTGGCAGAATACAAGAGTTCCCCCAAATAGAAATGGTGAGGTCTCCTTGTACCTTATAATTATGGTCATGTGACATGCTCGTTGTAAAAGGAAATTGGGGAATTGATGGCGAGTTTACTTTCCTTAAATTAATGAATTAAATTTCCTCATAGAGGATAAACATATTTTACTTTTTACGTTTGAATGATTTAAGATTGCATTTAGCCATTCAAAGTGATGATTACCTTTATAATCTATTATTGAAGTGCAATGGGCATTCAATTCAAACGTGAAGCTTTAATGTTAGGTAAAACCATTTGACCCAGGCCTAAAAGTACTTGAGTACGGTTAATGAACAATATCATTTTCTTCATTCAGAAATACATGAGTAAGATGAGCTGCCGTATCATCACCAGTGTCTTGTCGTTATTATTTTCACCTTTCCCTGTGCTGAAGGCCAGTTCCCTAGAGTTTGTACATCCCTGACGAGTCTGAAAAACAAGAAATGTTATCCAACCCAAAAGGCTTTAGTGCGCCATGCGGTAATGATGGAAACATAGGTACATGCCAGGAATTGGTCATTTGTGATTGCTCCTTCAAGTACTATACAGTCATTACCAACCTTTCCAGGAAGGCGACGAGCGCCATTAACTGGCCTCATGCTCTTTACCATAAAACGTGCAAATGCAATTCAAACTTTGCTGGATATGACTGCAGCAAGTGCGAGTTTGGCTACTATGGCAAACACTAGGCACAGAAAAAACCCTGACTCGCAAAAATTTCCTCAAGTTGTCAGCCGAGGAGAAGGATCAATACATGAGGTACATCAACATGTGCAGGTACTACATAAGCGATTATGTAGTGACTTTGACCCCATATGAAGAGATAAAAAAAACCGTTATGGCCAACCGCGACCCAACAGCGCTCTTTCACGACATCAGCAAATGTGACTTGTTCCTGTGGATCTACTACTATGCTGCACAAGGCATCATTTTCAAACATAACATAACATGGGGAGATATTGACTTTGCGAATGACGGCAGGGGTTTCCTACGTGGCATCGACTGTATAATACAGTAGAATAGGTCCTTAATAAATAAATAAATAAATAAATAAATAAATAAACAAATAAATAAAGTTTTAGAGGAAGCAATTCCACTAATCGAATCAAAGTTTGGAAATGTTGGTTTTTGAAGAGAGGAGAAAACCAGAGTCACGTGCACGCGTAGTGTGCGGACGCAGGATTTGATTGCTCTGGCCAAGATCGAAATCACCGAAAATTTTAGTCCAAAATATGCCCGATACACGTCATTCGAACGCCTCAGTTAGTTCTTTGGCGGCTGAAGTAAATGTTCAAGGAGAGTTTGTAACTCTGGCAACGCTTCGCGAGATGTTACAGATGCAGGAAAGAATGTTCAAGAGCTTCTTTGACTCGATCGTAACTAACGTGAACACTCGCCTCGACTCTTTAACTCATTCAGTAGTCGAGTTAAAAGCAAGAATTGCTAGTTCGGAAAAGGAAACGGGATTTTCACCTTCCTTCTTGTAGAACAAACCTTCGTAAGTTTTCTGTCAGTTTCCAAGGACCTACTTATTATAACACTATAGAAAATGATATTAAAGAATCTAATTCTCTCCACGTATTCAAAACGAAACTGAAAAAAAAATTATATATGAATTATTAGTTATAAATCTTGTAGTAAATAGTTATATTTCTTCACATGTCTGATATTATTTTATACTTATTGTTACTTGTACCATACCTTATATTTTGTCAACTCAGTCTATGTAATTAGTTAATTTATACTTGCCTTCATTGTATTTTGCTTTCGATCCTGGCCTTACCATTACTGTTAACTTTATTTTTACTCCGAGGGAGCCCAATGTCTATAAGCCTCATGGTTTCTTTTTGGGCTTCCTCGCCACTTTCATTTGCTTTTGTGTATCTGTCTTGTTTTATCGTTATTTGTATTTTGTGGTTAATCAAATAAAGTTACAAAGTTACAAAGTTTCAAAGTTACAGAGTACCTGGATAAAAACCTCTCAGAGCAAACGAGAGAATCAACAATAAACTCAACCCACACATGTTAAAAGTGCAAGCCAGTCCAACAAGTCTGGAAAGGCTATTAGAATCTCAAAGGTTTGGCTACATTTTTTCTATTTTAGGCTAAGGTGGCTGAACGCAGTTTTGTTAGCTGTCAGCGGTAACTCGTGTGATGGCGTGTGTTTTAAATTGAACAAACATGGCTGCGAAAAAGCAATGGTACACAGAAAATGATTTCTCAAAATCTACTCATTGACATTTTCTGATATTTTACTTTTATCCTACTTTAAATAACGACAACTTTAAAATGGAAGTTGAACCATGGAATTTTGCCACACATTTAATAATTACAGTGCAATTATATTATTGATTATCTAAAAACTCTTCTGTTAAAATTTGGTCAAATAAGTTTCAAATGGTGATGATTAATTATAGTAAGCTGCGTGCAAGGTTATAGGAAAATCTAAAGAACGAATTTTATGTAAACTGAGCAAAAGTGAAATTTTACAATTGTATTTAATCACCCGTGTTGCCATGGAAACTACGAAAACATCAAATTTTACCTGTCAATCAAAAAATTTTTCAGCAGTATATTTTTCACTTGCCAAGTTTCAGCTTCTGAGCTGCAACCTTTCTCTTGCCATTATTTGGCAAAATACATATACTCATGATCACAAACTGCCAAAACTGTGTTCAACCACCTTAACTACAACGTGCGTAGCAGGCGCTTGGAAGTAATGGGCTCAAGAAAGAACGGGGCGCAGGAGGGAAACACGCCACTTACTCTCCCCTCAAGTGTCTCTTTCGCGCGCCTCTTTCTCTCCTGTGCCGTTACTTCCAAGCGCCTGCTACGCAGGCTACCTTATTTATAACTATATATAATTGACCTTTGGTCGCAATTAATCGGCCATTGGCAGCCTTGTATTCATCACCAATAGGAGACAAGCTCAATCCCAACTATAAACGCTTACTGTCTAAAACAGTAGTGGTAGTGGTAGTGAATTATTTTGGTAAAAGTACGTTCCTTAAATGAAAATATATATTAAATACAGCTTTTAATTTCCTTGCGCTGACACGGAAAGTTGTCCTGGTATATTGTGAAGACTGTGAACACCCCCGCTATCCGATATGTAACCTACTTTCACTCTAGGGATCGGCGCGGCGCAGTTTCGCTCAGTTACAGAAATCGCGCCCAAAAGAAATCACTGTTCTTATTTGTGAATAGAAGCCCTATTCGGTATGGTTTTCGCGCCGGCGCAAAAGCTATCCAGTATTAATAGTAATGTGGACATTAAAGCCAAACTTACGCCGTCTGCCGGACAAGTAGAATCCGATGCACTAACTCTCCTGCGAGCAAATGCCTCGGACTTTGTGTCCTTTGGCCACTCGATACTAATATATAGCCATTTCAAAACCAACTTCACGACACTTAAGAGACTGTTCCATGCTGATGCGCATGCTAACCATGTGGAGTTGTTTCCTGCCGCATCTCGCTGGATGATTACTTGTTTGGCTGCGGTTGGATGTTTCCATGACTTGTTGATCATAATCGAAGAGTCAGCTTGTGGTTGGTTTGCATCAACTATGTCCATTTGTTCCTCGTCCATTTCCGTCTGTAGAAAAGAGAGAAAAACCGTCGTTGACTTATATTTGCCTAAAAAACAGCCTACCTTTTGCATTTCCCCTCGAAATATGATGTCCGTCTCGGAACGAACGCTAATATTCTATCAAAACGGAAGGTCGCTTGCAACTTTTTTAAAAGGCGTCGTTTACGTTGTGAAACACTGGAAACGTTTGCTTTTGTTTTTATATTGCATGTCTTTACTTTGTTATAAATTTAGTTCATTTGTAAACGTTTTTCCAGGCAAATAGGCTGTTGTAAAACTGCTGATTTTGTTAACGGAGACAAGCAAGGAAGCAAACATGTTTTGTCACGGAGACAAGCATATAAATCGACGACAGGTGGATTTTGATTAAAGCGCTCTTGCTTCCAAAGCCTTCAACAACAGTAAAGCGTCGATAGAACGGTTCTTCAGCGACGTTGATTCCTGCATTTGAAGGCAATAAAAAGCGCATAAATATTTTTAATTCATTTCAAGCACTCAAATGCGGCTGATCGGTATAAACCGTGCCGGAAAGTGTGTGCTAATACTTAAATTGAGCCTTAAAATCCCACGGCTACAACTAGATTACAACAAAGCTATTGAAAAGCTTTGAAAAGTGCTTTAAACTTTGTGGAAACAAATATCGGAACTTGACGTCGTAAGTAACTTCGATTGCGCGCGCCAGAATCGCTTCCGATCCTTAGAAACAAGTAACCAAGGAAACAAAATCATCCAAACAAATAACAATTCAGTTTCAACTGGTTGAGGCCAAGAAGGGAAAATTTCGCAACAACTAGATTAATTCAATCCTAAACAAATTTAAGGAGCACTAACACTTTCGAATGAAAAGTTGGCGCAGTAGTTTGATAACTTGAAGGCAAAAGCAAAGTTAGTCTGGGAAAATAAGGATTTTCGCGCGTGCCCTGTACTTTTGCCACAAGCTTAAACCACCGAGGAAAATAACGCGAAGAGAACAGACGCGAAAATAACACAAGTTTTACCTTCCTCACTGAAATTTCCCGAAGCAGTCGAAGTTCCTAACATTGTTATTATAGGCGGTAGATTAAAAACTTTCATTTTGTCAACATGACTTTTCTCTTTCCAAAGCGCAACACGACTAAACTTGTTTAGCGACGTGGAACGATAAAAAACAGGACGTCATAAAGACAAAATAGAATGATTTCCTGCGCGCGTTAAGTTTATGGAACACTTCGTTATCCTCCTATATATTGCATTACATTGACATCCATTGCAACTGTTCATTTTGTTAATAATTCAAAGTTGACAGACTGCAAATTATAGTAGTTGCTAAAAAATATATCTACGTATCCCAACTGTTCATCAGTAGGATGCCTAAAATGCGTGCAATTCCACAATTGGTTTCGGCTAACAATAACAATGGCACGTGAAACGTTACTCTAAAGGCTACATAGACGATTTTTATGGAAACTTTAGATTACCGGATTCGTTATATCGTTTACATGCACATACCCGACGCGGGGCACTGCCTGACCTTATTTGGCCCTATAAGTGGGTTTGTACCGCTGAACAGGGTATGGTTTTCTTTCACAATCTTGAGTGTTAAACAAGGTATACATAAATTATCGTTCTTGAAAGGAGTGTCTTTTTGGACCGGAAGCCTTTCCAAAGAATTAATGCGACTGTTCTCGATGATTTAAGTCTATGTGCTACGAACCAGTTTTATTCCATAAATAATGTTATAATGAATTTGGAAAGATATTTCTATTCTGTGTGCAACAAAGAGAACGAATTAGGGTCGTAAAATAGAGCCTCTTTTCTTAAACAGGGTTGCAAAATGAACGATTTTTGTCTTCAACCAGGGTCAAGGTTTGAAGGCGCGCCTCGGCGGCACACCTCTACCAAAACGTCCTTTGAGTACCTTATGGAATAGAGTGTCTCAATGGGGTGGTAGCTTTGAAGATTGACGGTTAATTTTAACTAATTTTTAAGAGTGACGGTCAAATTTTAAATAAAAAATAAAGAAAAAATAATTAAAAAAAGAAAGAAAGAAGTAATGATTTGGAGGTAGCACATTCACAAAATGGTTCTTCATCTGGCCTGATTCCTAGTCGAATTGGAATTTGGAAATGTTGGTTTTTGAGGAGAGGGGAAAACCGGAGTAATCAGAGAAAAACCTCTCAGAGCAAATGAGAGAATCAACAACAAACACAACCCACATATGGCGTCGACGCGGGGATTTGAACCCGGGCCACAATGATAGGTGCTAGGAGGTGAGCACTCTCACCACTGCGCCATCTCTTGATTCCCAAAACCAAAAACTTTTGACGGTTGACGATTATTGAGAATCGTTACTGAGTCCAAAAGTTAAATCAAATATAAACTTCGTTATTGCCCCCGGAGAGATTTCGCCCAGAAGGCGAAATCTCGAGGAGGCACTCTAGTAACTCGGGCATATATTAAGGAAAGTACTTACAGTTGAAATATACAGTCAGTATGATTTGCTTGAACAGGGGCCGCGAGGAATCGGTAGGTAATGATGACGTTTCTATTGTTTGCGCCTGCAAGTACGAAATGATTAGGATGACGTCAAGACAGAAAATCCCGAAAGGATCGCTTAGGTCACAGGGTCCTGAGGCGTTTCGTGTGAATAAATGAATTACTTTCTCACCTTGAAAAATGTCTATACCTGTCGCTTAGCACGATTAATTAGCCCAGTGGGATCAACCTCGTCCCCAGGGCTTTTCCCTTACCCATTTTTTAAGGGAAAAGCCCTGGGGACGAGATTGCAGTGGGATCTTTATGAATCTATTGTAAACGATTTCTTCGCTTCTTATCTGATCGAGATCGACTTTGTTGTTCGCCGTTTTGAAAATCACTAACCGCAAGCCATATCCTCGCTGGCGCACGGCACGTCGCCCGAAGGGCGACCGAGGCACGAATTGCCAATCTTGCGAGCCCTCACGGTCTCTTGGTTTGCGGTATATAGAATGTGTAACGACGAAACTGTAACGCGATCAAAATAACCCATTTTTTTTTTCAATGGTTTTCGACGGGTTTTGATGTTCTAGCGACAAACACATCTCCTCTAGACCCTGTGACAAAGCCGGATATGACAATTCATACCGATATCAGTGAAATAATTGGTAAGTGCAGAAATGACTGAGGCATCTTTTAGCCCGGGGAGTACTCAATGAATTTTTATACTGGGAGGCTCCGCGCCAAGGTCCAACCCCTTACCCTTTTATATACCATTTTTCACGGAAAAGGTACCCCTTTAGTATACCTTCTATTGACAAATAGCACTCCTCTCACATATCTTGTTTAGAACTTTATTTCCCTTTTAACTGCTGTAAATGCACTGTGCTTTAAATAGGAATCAATCACAAAAATTGAACGTTCTTTCGACTTTATAAAGCTATAAAATTCATCTGTTAGCCCTTTGTCCCTTTCGCAAACTTAAATGACAGATTTCCCTACCCTGTCGTATGCTCCAACAAGTGAAATCCCTACCCTTTCATATGCCTAAAGCCTGAAAAACAAACTGCGGGGATCAACAGCAGTATATATTAAAAAATTTATATCATAAAATTGTGCTGAACAGTTACAAGAAAAAATTAGTAACAAAACAATCTTTTATTTAGCGCACACACCGCCTGAACAATGTGCTCATAATGAACTCGAACTCGACTCGAACTCGAATACAAACTCGATGTTTCGGGATTCGAGCCTACGGCTTGAAATGAATTGATTTAGAATTGACTTTCGGCCTGGGCACCTTAGTCCAAGTTTCTCTACCATGAACAAGTTTAGTCTAGTAACCTGTGAATACAGCCGTTATCTCTCCTCGCTCCATGGCCACGTCGTCTTACTCTATCCAAATGGTCCAACCTTTACTGGAGTTGCAAGAGTTAGTTCTGCATCGGGTCAATCCAACTCTCTTCGTCAACGATAAAAAGCACACGGTCATGATAACGAATAAAATTAAAAGAATTCTGTGGATAAAAGTTGCATGACTCAGGTTTGGATATTTTCGTCACTTGGCTTTGTGAAAAATGGAAAATTGTAATATCCATCTTTAAATAAGAATATATAAAAATGTCAAAATACAAAAGATGATGTCGGGAGCAAACTTATTTTGGTAATCTTTGTTCATTTTATTCGACGTTATATTCAGTTTAGGACCGGGAATCATTCATACTTCAATTTACTCCTAGCTTTCTCTTTTGTTTAACTTTTTAATATTGCTTTTTGGACAAGGTTATTGAAATTACGTGTTCACGTCATTTGCTGTATTACTTCCCATTATACTACGACATGAGAAATTTCTGCAATTTGATTGGCCTAGAGCAGTGGTATACGTATTTTCAGCTTTTTTGAAATACCTACATGTGAAAATTACAAGCCTTTTGCGGGTAGTAGTATGAACAAATAATGTACGTGATATTTGGCATAAATACCACAAAATTGTCTCGTATAACCATTTTGAATTATCACTCGTGGCATTCATGCCAACAACAAATAATGCTATAACCCATGCAAATTTTTAATGATGGCATGCTACATATTGTAAGGACCGCTTTTTATGTGGAAATACATGTGATTTTACATGATAGGCCTCCGGGATGTTAATAATTTATTTATCCAATAAATACATGATTAGCCTGGCTATTTGACAAAGGCAGTAGTGAGGGGGGTGTCAGGTCTCCTGTAATTTAGGGGGTCAGTCTCGGGACATGCTTCCGTTCACAAAAAAATTGAAAACCAAATTCTCAGAAGCGTAATTGCCAGCATTCTGAGGATTGAATAAAGTGATAGCAGTGTTAAGGACAGTTTTCATTACGATTATTTTCTAGGGGTTAAGTCTTGCTTTTGTTGTTTCAATGAGGTTGTTTCTTTCCATTATGAACTGTCAAAGGCCGTTTGTTTTTAAAAAAACTTTAGATAGAGCGGCAGCGCGGTCCGAGACCTAAAAGCGATAAAAGAACGGTGGCATAGCTGTAAGGGAATTTAACATTTTCTATGTATTCTAGCAACAGCGTTTAATTGTCCTAAAATAACGTTTGGTGCAATGATTGTCATATTTTTCCAAAGCCGCTGGCCTGCTGAACTGACTGCAGGGCCTTAAATACCCTCTCTGTCCCGTTATTCTCACTTGATAATACGTATTTCTGCTTTCAGGGAAACTAACAAATACTTCAATTATTGAAATGTTTTACATATTTTATTCCCGGCCTTTTAATAAAACAGCTTCTTAGCATGTATATGGAAGATGCGCGTTTTAAAGACAAAGAGAAAAGGATTCGAGATAACTTAGGGGAGAGGATGAGCATCGTCTTGTAGCGGAGTAAACTTGTTGTTTATGGCATCACTCAATGTGTTCAGGACTGAACGCCAATATTTTGTGCTTCCGGGCTGGAAATAAAGAGAATGATTAAGAATAGTATCTTTTAAAAAAACCAGACCCGGGGGTTTTGCTATATTGGCCTACGGCGGGGAGGCTCCGCCGGAAAGGGTTACCTATGTTGGTGTTTTTCATTAGCTAGTTTCTTACACAGTTTGTGATAAGTCCGATTTGAGTTAAATGTTGACAAGCCAAAAACAACTAATATATATATACCAAAAACGAGAAGTCCAAAGACTAGTGCAACACTGATTCAGAACAACGTGTATTGTTTTTTAATAACAATATTTCGGCTGGCCATACCAGCCTTCCGACAACCTTTCTCGAAATAGCTGTATAAGAAAGAGTAGTGATTTCACTTGTTGAAGTATATTAAAGGGTAGGGAAATCTGTCATTTGGGTCTGTTAAAGGGCCCAATAGGGCTACTAGATGAATGAAATGGCTTTGAAAAGTCCAGAAAACGTTCTGTTTTTGAGATTAGTAGCCTGTTGACAGACTCTCTACTTCCTCTTCAAAAGTCCGTCGAGCGCGGGTGATAAAATGTAAACCGCAGGGGATTTATTGACCACCAGTGCAAGGAAGTAGGAACAAAAAGAAAAATAAAACAACGTCGGTGTACAGGCTATTCTATGTAAAAAAAAAAAAAGTGCATTTACAGCAGTCAAAAGGGATACAAAGTTCTATAAACAATATAAACAATTATATGTGGAAGAGGCACCATTTGTCACTGATAGAAGGTTGTTTTTTGAATTGTTTTAACTGTCCGTTCCTAAAACAGCAAGCATCGGACGAGAACATAACCTACACTTAGGCAGTATTTTTCGTTTCGCTTGCGCCGTAGACCATTTTCGCCTGGGTAAGGCGAAACGAGCGAACTGCAAAAGAGAAAATCTTCAAAAAGTGAAGCAGGTCCGACAGGTTAAAGAGAGAGTAGTAATCCCGGTGGCGACATCGCACTTATAAAAAAATGAAAAGAGAAAATCGTGGCTGGGAAAATTCCCTGTCACAGATTTTTATGTGCCGGGTTTACGCTTTTTTAAGTGTTTGCCTCTCCATTCAGTCACACTGAGAATTTCTCTATATGCCTGTATTTGTCAACATAATTTTACTTGAGCACAGAGCATCGTTTTCAAACATTAAGCATTTAAAACGTCACCTTGAATGTGCATTTTGTTGATCTTGTCTGAGTTTTCTTTCACATGGGAAATAAGAGGGTCTCAATGGGGTGGTGGCTTTTACGGTTATCGGCTAAAATTTTGGCTCTTCTACGGCTATCGGTTAATTTTTTTCAGTTAAGGTTAACGGAAAAGTTAAAAATTAACTTCTTTTGTTTCAAATAGTGAAATATTCATAAACCTGTATTTTTTTGTATCTTTAAATCAAAATAAAGGTCTTCGGATCATCTCGGGATGAAATAAGCTAATTTTTTTTTGAAAAATTTTAACATTTGATAGATCATACTTTTTATAAAGTATTGCACTTCTGATATTATTTTACACATAGAAATGTCAATAGTCAATTTAAAAATAATCGATCTTTGTGAAAAAGCAAAAGCAGACACGCGAACGCCCAACTCAAGGCCGGGGCGCGACATTCATTATAACCGAAATGGCCGTTTTCACACCAGAGAAGGATTATTCGTGTGAGACGGGTTATCCGTTTGATGATTCACGTCAGATAGGTGATACGTCTTCATTTGGCAATGGAATAGTTTTAATTTTGAATAAACAATCCGCCTGACTTTTGAAGACAGGATTATCCGTTCCAGATAGCCTGTGTACAGCCGCCCCCTCCCCTCAGAAAAAAATCGGAGAAGGGGTGTCTGTGGGGAGGGCGCGACTGTACACAGGCTAGTCTCAGACGGATGATCCATTTCTAGGTCTTGTGTGAAAACGGCCAATAACAAAATTCCCGTGTCCAGTGTTTCTAATGATAGCGAAGGACTGTACGGAACGACTGTCTTGCCGTTGCCTTGTCCGTAGGCCGCATTATTCCGCGCGGCTGATGCCTTTCGGGTCATGTGGTCCGAGCGAGTTCGCCACTGAAATGCCTTGACCGAGATTGCGTGGGAAAACGCCGAACAGGGACTAGGAATGGCGATGTCTACCGTAGCGTCCGAGAAAAACAGGGAAATGTTGTTTATCGGCAACGTGTTTTACAAACAGTGACATCTCTGCGTGTTGTTTCACTACTGTTTTGAGGGCACGGCCTCCTGAAAATTGCAAATATTAATCCCCAGCAAGAAGCCACACTTTCGCTATGGAAAAAAGTAGCTCCCCAAGAAAGCGCTGGAAATGGAGCCTAGGTCTTGGTTAACACCTAAAAGGCGCTTCGCCTAACGTGCGTACGGAGTCACACTAGCCGGGAAATAAAAAACGCAACCATAAGTGAGTTTAGTACCTTCCTAAAAGTAGCAAATCTAGGGAACACTTTCTTTTACGGTGAACTCTTTTTTACGCTATTTACGGCTAACAGTTAAATGTTTTTAATTTTTACGGCTATCGGCTGAATTTTTGGCCGTTTTACGCCTATCGGTTAACCCCATTGAGAGCCTCAAATAAAACAAACGAAAGAAAATAAGAAAACACTTCAGAGCACAAATGCAGCCCATAAGTCCTTGCGGCAGGTGCGATTTTCATTAGGATGAGAGAGCCTGGAGACGAGGTGCTCTTCCAATAAACAAAATGGCCTACTGGCTCAGTCAGCTCAGTTTGGAGGGCTTTACACAGATTTGTGTGGCACGGGGAATAGTGTCATGGGGGAGTAAGGATAATGATGAGGCAAGAGAGCTTCAACTTTGGTATCGTGAGACGGATAACTATTACTGCCTTTATGCCAGCAATACAAAGGGAGATGAGATACTGGTATGTAAAGTTATTGATGTTTTTACTCTTCACTTCCAAAAGTGCACTGACAAAATCAAAACGTTATTAACGAAGAAGTCGAAATTTCATTTCGTCCAACACTTAAAACAACTTGTAGTACCATGTGAGAGTACTGATAAAGGGGTTTCGTCCAGGGGCTCAAGAGTAAGAACTAAATGTTGTGGTTCCATAATTGACTCTGGGAGTGATCACAGGAAAAAATAACGGATTCCCATTTTCGGATATTTTTGGGTATTTAAAGAGTACCCACGAAAATCCCAAATTTGGAAGAGTGAGACAAGTCCCAATCTGGGAACTTGGTTGGGAATTCCCTGGTTGGGACTTGTCTCACTTTGCCAAATTTGGGATTTTTATGGGTATTCTTTAAATACCCAAAAATATCCAAAAATGGGAATCCGTTATTTTTTCCTGTGGATAGGGTTTTAACTATGTACAATTTAACAATTATTTATATTAAACCCTTTTTATTTGAAAAATTAGCTTATTTATGGGTTTATGCAGTCACCTTAATATCTGTTGTAATTTTCCACCTCATGTAATTTTTTTCTTTTTCTTTTGTTTTTGGGTATGGTAATGTATGCTAATGAAGTTGAAACAAAAGAAAAATAAAAATTACCTGACATAAAAACTTAACTACAGCATATCCATTTATTATTTTATATGCTTTTTTCTTCATTAAACATTTAAATACAGTAAACACCCACCAATAAGAACCTGTGGATTAAGAACCTTCTGGCAGAAATTTGCCACTTTAATACCCATGCAAAAATACAAGAACCTGTTTAGCCTAGCCTATGTTGCAGCCAGCCCACACACTCGTCTAAACCATTTGTATAGTCCATTTGCGAACAAGTGCATAAAAGTTCATTCTAAAATCCTGCAGAGTCGCAAAGACATATGTGAGTGTTTGTGATAGGTAGGTTTCTTGCGGGTTAACGTTAATGTTATGCGCCTCATGATTGGCCTAATTCTTCGCATGCGCATGCCAATATTAAAAGGCACAGTGACATGTCAAAATTCACAGAAGGGAGTTGGCAATGATCGTTTGCAGTTTACAGCAAATAATAAAAGAGCAGTTCAAACTTTAAAGCCTTCTTCTGCACAAAAAATACTTTGAGAGAATTCCTTGTGATTTTTTTTATAAGAATTTCCTTGTATAAATTTGCCCACTGGTTTTCTAGCATCTTCCAATCACTGCAGATGCACTGTCGCGTATTCTGCAATCTAGCCGACAGTTCTAGGCTTCAAGCATAGCAAAAAAAAAATTCAGGAAATCATTATCTTCACAGCCAAAAATAAAACCTACTACATGTGGCTATCCAGGTCCAGGCATTTTAGAGAAACCAAAGAAACTAAGGTTATTTAGCCACAAGAGAAAAGCGTAAGGCTTAAACTACAGTGGCCCACAGGGGACATGCTGCAAATAAAAAAGTTGCTGCAAATTTAATAAAGTTGCTGCAAATAAAATAAAGTTGCAGCAAATAAAATAAAGTTGCGGCAAGTTAAATATAGTTGCTGCAAATAAAAGCAGTTGCTGCAAATTAAGTGACAGGAAAGTATGCGCACGCATTGATGGGAAGAGGAGGACTCAGTATAGCTCTAAGGAAGTTAAAGACAGACCTGCAAGGACTCCCAATGTGGTTTTTGTGGTTGCGTTGAATTATCAACTGCCCTCAAGTTACATTTTTGCACTCAAGCATGTCTTTTGTAGGATATAATCGGAGGTCTTAAACTGTTTTCAGCACTGCAGAGGCTGATTTCTTATTAGGCCTGTAGACCCCAGTTTGCCATCAACGTCTTTTTAAGACCTTGTACCGCTGGGTTATATGTTGTAACGAAAGGCAATAGTCTCTCTTTATTTCTTTTGTTTTTGTTTTAGCCCCTATCAGTGTCTCGAGTCAAGGTTGACCCCTGACAACGACCTTTCTATGTCTGGTTTAGGATATTCGTGTGCTTCGAGTTCACAAGGCACTCTTCAAAGGTTTTTTTTAGGAGTTTTCCTAATCAATCTTATTTCTTCGCCTTTAATGAAACTTCTTTTTACCCCCGAAGGGTGGAACTGAAAGTGTACATATTGAAAGGTTTTAGTTGGCTTATAGTGGGATTTGATGTCCAATGAAGATGGATTTCTCTGTGAGATGTTCTCCTTTTGAAATCTATTGTATCAAGGAAAGTTATTTCGTTATTTCATATTTCGGCCGTGGACTTAATTTTTGGGATGGGATTTGTTAGTTTCTTTAATAAAAAGTTGGGTGACTTTTCTGTTACAGTCCCAAAGAAAGGAAAAGTCATCAATGAAACGTTTTCATTGGTATTTCTATGTCGGATTAGGTTTGTTTCAGTCTCTGCCTTGTAGATATTTGCAGGGTTTGCAAATTTTATTGATGAGTGGAGTCACTGTGACTTCTGCTTCTCAAATTTTGGAGTCATTTTGGAATATTTGGAGTCAAGTATCACAACGAAAAAAGCCATTTTCAGACTTCCCAGCACATGGTCCTGGCATGTATACACTATTGTGAGGGATACATGAAGTAGCTGTGGCGGTCCGCTGACCTGGAAAGCTCAATTCCATGATGGCGGTCATCGAGTAAACTTTGATCGTAATTTACCCCCGTCCCGTTTTGTCGTGCAGTGTAATTCTTTAATTTTGATGATTTAAATAAGGTTTAAAACGTTTATAATTAACGTAAATTGTATTTGTTGCGAAAAAGGTAAGGACAAAACTGTGTTTGTTACCGAAAATTTCTGGAGTCGAAGCGACTCCCTCCGTAACCTCTGTGGAGTCATCAGAAAAATTTTGGCGTAAAATACGCCAAATTTGGCGTATTTGCGAACCCTGTATTTGCAAAGGACACTGCTGTTTTTATGCCCAATGCAACTCCATGGATTTGAAGATAATTGTTTCCATTGTACTCAAATAAGTTTTCTGTCACTGAGGATTAGGCCAAGCATTTTGTGAGTGGGCCCTGGATACAACTATACTGAGTCCTCCTCTTCCCATCAGTGCGTGTGCATACTTTCCTGTCACTTAATTTGTAGCAACTGCTTTTATTTGCAGCAAATATTTTTTTTATTTGCTGCAATTATTTTTTATTTGCAGCAATTACGTTCTATTTGCAGCAACTTTATTTGTTTTGCAGAAACTTTTTTATTTGCTACATGCATGTCCCCTGTGGGCCACCGTATTAACCAGAGGTATAAAGAAAATAATTTCGTGGTAAACTGCATTTGTGATCAAATCCAGTGCCAGGAAACATCTGCAGAAACATAAACCATAGGAACTAATTGCTCAATATGCATGGAACAGACCAGCTTCCTCAACCTCTAAATGCAAGACTCAAAGTGGTAAAATAAAATTTGCTCAGTGTAGAATACTCCATGCACTGCATAAACTACGCAAAAGGAGAGCAAGAAAAACCACTGTTGTTCAAGCTGACTCTTCGATCATGTCAATTACACTATCAAAAGCTCAATCTCCCTTCTCACAAGCTATATATTATATAAATTAGTCGTGATTGGCCTGTCAATGCTTAATTCAAATCAGACTAATCATATTATACTGTGTAACAAACTAGCCAATCAAAAATGCTCACATATGTCCTTGCAACTGGGGGATTCAAACATGATATTGTGAGGCAAGTTTATCCAAGGAAGATCATCATTGCAAGTTAAACAATTTAACAAAGGGGGGTAACTATGAGTTGTAAAAAGGGGGGTACCTATGAGTTATTTTTTAAGTATATTCATAAGTCTCGCTTGCTTAAGAAATGAGGAGGCAATTACATCTATATGAAGCAGGATTTCCTTGTGACAAGTTTTTAACTTCCTACTTTATTGACAGTCAAGTATTCTTCAGGATATTTTATTTCATATATGGTATTAATTGACAATTTTTTTTGAATTGATTGAGTACATGTGTATAAATACATGAAAATTAAGGGCCTAGATTCGAGTACGAGAGAAATTACATCATTGCCAGAAATGAAGTGTTCAATTAAAGTTTACAACACCCGACCAGTTAGCCACACCATCTGCCCCATTGATTGAAGTTTTGCTCATTAAGATCACTCGTCCACTTTTTCCAAAGTAATCAGCACTTTCAAGCAATAGAATTTGTGGACAGACCTGTTCCGGAAAAGCTCTAAATCTTTTGCATTAACTTTTCCTAAGCTTTCTTCACAAAACATTCGTGGCTCCTGAGTCATGCCGCAATTCTTTATATCCCAAGTTTCCATGGTCTTCGCTAGATGTTCAACCCTGCAGGGACCAATTGTCTTCTCTTTTGTGGACTAAATACAAGGAACAAAACGTGGCTTACAGATTCTGAATCTGCAATTGAGACTAAGAAGAAATTTGGTCATCAGTTTTGTCAGGGCTATATGATAATACAATTATTATGAATTGCTTAAAAAGTTGATTTATTTTTGTGATTTTAAATCAACAATCTATCTCCTTCATACATAAAAACTAAGAACCTAATTAAGAACCTACATAGCCTAAATTGCCATTAAGTACCCCAAAATACAAAAACCTATTTTGCCAGACTTTAAAAAAAGTAGGTTCTTATTTGCTGGTGTTACTGTACCTCATTTAATACCAGTTTTATGTAAATGATTGGCCACCATGGTAGCTTTATGCACCACAACAATAGGTTCATGAGGAATTGAAGTGAGTGAGTTCACTTGATTCATGTAAGAACTTTTAATGAATAAACCAGTGCTGTGTTTACATTTGATCATTACCAATTCACTGAGGTTATTTTAAAATGCCTTCCATGTTTAGTGTCAGCAGAAAATACATGTACATTTAACAACAATAAACTGTTAATAAGTTTAAGGAAAAACTTGCAGTGAGTCCAGGAGCTATTACATGTATACCTGCATAGGTTCATGAGAAAATGGAAACTGTTACCCTCCATACCAGGATGCGGTTTATACTTCCCCCCACGGAGGGCATCAGAAATTCCAATGGGAAGGGGGTCCAAGAGGAGGCAATTTCCAAGGGGGCGGGGACAGATTCTCAAGGTCTTCTTTTTCCAGGGACTTTGAAACAAGAATTATTGTTTTTATTGATGATCTTACATTAATGTTTTAACAGTTAAATATAGCTGAATGCTTTTTTCACAGCTTACCTGACGTATGATATAGTCTACATGTATCTAATATGAATGTCATCAGCTCATGAATAATGCCGGTCATCCAGCTCAGTGCTTAATTTACATTTCACAATATAATTGTGGTATTCACTGTGTTATGGTCATGTCCTATTAGCCTTCTTCTAACTTTTTTTAACTTACCGGTTCTTTCATAGATGTTCTCATAGTACACTGGACAAAACTGTTCTGTATTGATGTTATATTATCAAAAAGAACACAAGCCAAGGAACCTCAATTATATTTTTCTTTTTTGAACTTTATCAAATTCCACACATGAGAAAATATTTTCATGTTGATCGCGCAAGGAGGATTTGCATTACAGTGTATCCGAACATGGTAACGAAATCACAAAGGTATGCAAAATCACGTGATTTAATTCTAAGAAAAAAATGAATAAAAAAATGAAGGGATGTTTTGAAAAGCATTCAAGAGGAAAAACAAAGAAAATGTAAGGACAGTCTACAACTTATTTGACCACTGAAATATGGGACTTTCTTCAGAATATGGTTGTCTTAAAACTCTTCTTGCCACTAGATCGGTCTTCAGTTTTGAAGATGGCGGCCTGTTGCTCGTGCTTTGTACCAGCCTCAAAATGCTTCTGTGTTAAAGCGTAGTAGGCCAAGAACTTCAGACACTGCTGGGCCTCTCTAATAGTTGCTGGACCATATTTCTTGGCTCCTCTCTCAGGAGCTTGCCATTTAGTCTCACGTTGTGTTGCACAACAGCTTGAAACAACTGTGAGGATTTGCCTCGTGGCCCTTCAGTTGTAGCATATAATTATATGCATCACAGCTTGAATCTTTGACTCTCTTAACTGCTGATGTATCAAAGGATTATACTGCTGCACGTCAATGACTTGATCCAAGTTATCTTTGCTGCAAGATTTATTTGGAGACAACATTCTAACACAACACCACTTGTTTTTCATTGAAAAACAGTCATGTGATTTGTGTTTCTTAAAAATTGTGATTTTGTTTACCTTGGCGATTTTGTTACCAAGTTTTGATATGCCGTAATGCAATTCCTCCTTGTGTGATCAACATGAAAATATTATTTGGTCAGTGTAAAATACAGACTGCGGACTGCGGACTGCAGACTGTGGACCAGGGGTAAAATGCAGACTGAGTGTAAAATGCAGACTACAGACTGAGGGTAGAACGCAGGCTGGGGTAAAATGCAGACCGAGCAGGACAAACAAAATCCCGCAAAATACATGTAACCAAACACTTGACGTGACAACATCTGCTTTCACAAATCCATTCATTCTTCTGCGGAACTTCGTCGACGACCTAAAAACATAATCGCAATCCTGAACCTTTTTTTTTTCGTCCGAGCATGGATAATAGATAGACTTTACTTTCTATTGTCCATTGTCCGAGAGACCTCACGCTCCAGTTTTCGATACACGTGACAGTGAATTGGTACAAGACAAATGTTTAAGCTTAAATAAAAGCTGCTGACCCAAAATACTGTACAGAAAGAATTATGGCGATAAAAATGGGAGTAAATTATTCCAACAACAAAGAAAGATGTTCTGCAGGAAATTTGGATGACCTTGTATGAAAGTATTGCAAATCAAGGTAGGCCGATGTAAGCTGTTCGGACGTTCATTGAAACTTCTGGCAAATGTGCAATGTACTTCAACAAGGAAGCATGGTGTAACTGATACCGGCTAGCTAATTCACCTAGCCTTCAAAGCAGGCGTATTTTGCTGTGTAATCGATTTGGACTTTTGACTGACCAAAGGTTGGGGTGTCAGTCAAATAATGATTCAATACAATAAAACGACTGTTCTGCAGGCTATGATTCACCTATTTGGAGAAGAAGGAGCACAAATGTTTAAAAAGTCTGCAGTCGATCGTAATTCTGCATTTTACTCCTATCTTGCATTTTACTCTCAGTCTGCAGTCTGCATTTTACACTCAGTCTGCATTTTACCCCTGGACCGCAGTCTGCAGTTTGCAGTACGCAGTCTGTGTTTTACACTGACCGAAATATTATTCCATGTGTGGAATTTAATATTGTTTAAAGGATAAAAATATCATTAAGGGTCCTATTACGGCTTGTTTTATTTTTGTATAATATGTAAACGTCAATCCAGAACAGTTTTGTGCAGTTTACTATATGTCTTGTAAGGTATTGTCTCCTTGGTTGTCAGCAAGGAGACAATTAACCTCAGGGTTATGGTTAAGGGGTTAGGGGGGGGGGGGGTAGGTATTATGGATGTTTTCTGGACCTACACATTAGAGTTTACTCATATCACAGTCAACTGTAAGTTGTGAGTCAGGCAACAAATAACCCTTGTTTTTAATATGTTTTTGTGGTAAAAGTAATATACATGTAGTATTAAGAAGTCTTTGCATTTTGTTAACTTTGTCTGCAACATTATTTCAACTCAGTTGCTTTTAATGTCAGAAAGTAGGTTAAGTTCCCCATTACAGTCGAACCTCTCTAATATGGACACCAAAGGGACAGAGTGAAGTGTCTGTATTAGAGAGGTGTCCATATAAAAGAAGTCACTATGATGACGTCACTTTTATGACTCCACTTACAGTTTTAAGTGTTCAGTAGCTAGAACCAGGCTTACACTTGTCTTTAAACTGCATTTAAGTTTATTAATTCACAGTACAAAGACACTGTCTTTCAGTAGCATACAAAATTGTACATATCACCTACATACGTACAGTCGTAGACAAATCATGATCACTGTTTTAAGACGAAACGAGCTACAGCCCAATGCTGTATGTAAAAAATTGTAACGTAAAGCACAATTCTGAAAGTGCCTCTCACTATTTTGCAGGTGCAGTCAACAGTAACTAGAGTACAAAAATAAATGTAATAGAAAAGATCTTCATGCTCTCTAGATCTGTAGTTATTGAAGCCTTCAAAAAGCTGGTTATGTTTCTCTGTATACCTTTTGCAAATTAGATGGGATTTACATTGCACGCAGTGCAAATTCCCTTGATCTGGATTTGGGACGCCTGATCACTACAGCGTCCATAATAAAGAGGTTAAAGAATTTACTCTCTGGGTCCGAGATTTAGTGTCCGTTCTCCGTAGTAGAGAGAGTCCGTATCCTAGAGGTTTTTTTTAAACAAAATATATGAGAATTATTTTTGTCGGGACACTGGAAACTGTTCGTAATATAGAGGTATCCGTACCTATAGGTTTGACTGTAATTTAGTAGGATAAAGAGAAATCCATTTGTGGTGTACACGTTTATGTCCTCCATAAAATGTCAGCTGACAGAGGGAATTTCATGCGGCTTTTATACGGTGATGTCAAAAAAATGAACAAAAAAGTGTGCTGTATGTGCAGACTTCTTGTTTTGCCTCGGAGTACTATAAATGTATTGCTTTTTTGATGTCTCTATTGCTGTTTCAGTTGTTGTTGCTACAGCTCTCTATTTTGATGTAAAGGGGCACAGTGTCATGACATATGGAAAAATCCAAAAGGTATAAATTTGTATAGAGTGAAACTTCCAGTTATTACAAAAATGTTTCTGTTTTGTTACGAGGTACCTTTTACACATACACTTGTAAGGGTATTGAAACTTTCATCATAGAATGAAGACATGAAAAATCATGAATATTTTGTTATTTGAAAACTCAGTGAGGCTAATATTATTATTTTCAGCTTGTATCATTATTGCATCTTGAACATTATTGCTGAAAATATTTCTTTTTTTGCTATTTAAATTGAGTCAAGAATTTGCATTTAGGAGGGTACAGCGTACACAATCCATCCATAAAAGTCTACTCTTGTCAATTTATTTGATTTTTCTAGAATGAGATTTTAATAGATCAATTATTGAAAATTTATGGGATTATAAAGATTTACAGCAAGCTTAGAAAGTTAGAAAGAATTGTACATGATGTTTCAAAAGCTGAGTAGCAGACACATTTAACATTCAAGTTTGTTTTATAGATGTTTTTAAATAATTGTTGTGACTAATTAACCTTAAATGGATTTAATTAAGTTGGCCAATGGCATATTTTTTTTATGTTATTATTGAATCTACAGATTTCGTAGTTTTTAAAGTATACAATTACTCATCGAAACACAATTTTTCACAATTTTTTTCAACACTATAATCTGTCAACGTTTTGGCACACCATTGACAGGGTGCAACAAAAGTGCTATGTGATAGCCCAGGGCTAGTGAAGCAACTCATGGGGTGTCCAGTGAGTAAGCAGCATTTGCCAAGATAAAGAGTAATCTGAAATGCTACAGAAAAGGGGTTGGTTGACCAGCATGAATGCTGTACTGTGGCTACTAAACTTCTGAACAGTTTGCCCAAAGGGCAATGAGTTTTAATTTTCATCTCACCCTGATCCAGGCACCTATCAGCTTCTTCTCAGTAACAAAGGAGCTGTGACATTATTATAAAGCAACAGTAAGGGTGGATTTAGGGGTGGGCTGAAGGGGGCCTTTTTTTCCTTGAAATTAATTTGTAGTATTTTTATAGAATTCTCAGAACAATAAAACGTTTCTATAATTAGAACTGGCAAGGGGGCAAGGGTCCAGTGCCACCCTTGTCTGAATTTTCTGGATCCACCCCTGGTAGCACTGGTAAGATGAGTTAATGAGAGATTTCTCCATTTTTGATAACTTATTTAGAGACCAAAAACCGATTCCAGGATATGGCAAATAATACATGTACTACATGTATGTGTTGCATGCCATTATCAAACTGGAATAAATATGCAAAAGATTCCATTTAAACCCCAGTAGCCCAGAGAAGACAGAAAAAATAACTCAGGTTTATGGAGATGGACCAGGTGGAGAGATCTAGGTTGGGAGGTACATGGGAAAGAACTAGTAATTTTTGTTGTCAGGGACTTGACTGACAGCCTTCTTGTGCATTTCAATAATAACAGTTGCTTATCTGTTTTCATCCCTTTTTCTAATAATTTATTTTTTGCTCCTGCTCTTCGTTAAATCACCTTTCCACGTTGTTTTTCCAGTTCTAAATCCGCCAAAGGCTGGTCCACAGGAAGTAAGATTTTGCGATTGTTTTTCTTCCTGTGGTGCTGATACTGCTGTGTAAGCTTTCCTTGGGTTTCTGAGGTTGAAATTGAAACAGCAGTTACAAAAGTAAACTGCGTGTATACTGCTTGTTCAAAAGTAGTTCAAGAAACTTCCTCTTCTTGGCTTGCTATTAACTCTATCTAGTAAGCCAGTACAGGTATGACTTTGTCATTTTTGTTTTTTCAAAATTTGGGTATGATTGTACAGGTCATGTGTATACTGTAAAGTCCTATTTCATTATACAGTACCAGTATGAAAATCAACTCTTTTAGTTATTGGGATCTGAAATATTATTTATTGAGGTCCCCAAAGTCAGCAGCCTATGTAATTTTTGCTATATCATTTATGGGTACTTTAATTTTGGTTCCGGTTCGTATCAATCTCACAGTTCCCTTGCCCTGTTTGTTCGGTGAAGTTAAGCTCTGACAGGCGGGGTTAGTACTGGGATAGGAGAGACCTTTTGGGATATAACATGTAATATACTTTGACTTTAAGTATATTTTTCAATTGAAAAGAAAGTTTCATTGTTTAAACATGCTTATAGAACATGTTGTTTCATGTAAAAGTTTTGATGATTTTTTTATGCTGTCTTTGTTGGTTTTTAATTAACAAACCCCAGCGCAACCTCTAATCAGGGGGAACCCCTTTTGAAGGGACACTTACTTTGGTCCCGAGGGTGTCCCCTGAATAGAGGTTTCACTGTATTTGTTTTATCTATTGCTTCAAGTTTAATTTTTTTGTTTTCAAAGCTCAATTAATAACTTTCTGTGCTTTGGACTGTGAGCCTGTCATTTTTCTTGATCGGTATTATTATGATAACCTTTGATAACTAAGACTTTTTTATGCTTCATTTCTTGTACAATGTATGAGTTAAAATTCACACCAAATAGTATTGCATGTAACCTGAAATGATGCGACAATGGCCGCTATTGTCAAGTAAAATTTACCCACCGTTGGGGGCTCTGTTATTGAAAGGGTTGTGACCTATAAGCTCCTGGGTGGCTATATCTCTGATGATCTTTCATGGAATGCCCACATATAGCACATAGTCAAAAAGGCCAACAAGGGTTTGTACGCATTGCGCGCGCTTAAAAAAAGTGGCCTCACCCTCACGCAGCTAGTGCAAGTGTTCTGTAGCATTGTAAGATCTGTACTTGAATATTCCTGCCCTGTTTGGGCAGCCCTGCCAAAGTATTTAGATGACGTTATAGAATCTGTACAAAAAAGGGCCCTACGCATCGTTTTGCCGAACTGTCACTATGACGACGCCCTAATTCAATCTGGCATCACTGCCCTTTCCCAGAGAAGGGAGGAAGCTTGCATTAATTTATCAAGCGTGACTGCCTGTCGTCTCCGGTACTCAAGCCATTAATTCCTTGTGTGTCAATTGACAGGCCATACTGCTTCCGTTCAGGCGAATGTGTTCCGGTACGCTTTGTCCCCAAGACAAAGCGGTTCGCAGATTTCTGCACCGTTAAGTTTCAAGACCAGTTGTAATCCTGTGCTTGTTATTTTTTCTCTGTTACGTAGTGCTTTCAATCATGTTTACATAATTATCTATTTGATTGTGTTTGTACTGTATTGTCTTCTGTTAGTGTCACTGACCTTCCTTGTAATTCAGCCTTTAGGCTGCGAGAGGGATATCAATAAACTATTATTATTAGTAGTAGTATTATTAGTATTATTATTATTACTATTATTACTATTATTATAGGTATTAGTAAGTCAGTCCGATAATGAATTTTTTGTGTGTCTTGCATAAAAGTAGTTATCATCTTAATATTTTTTTTACCACTTATTTCATCTAATGTCGAGGAGAGAAGATGTGGCCTGGCTTGCTCATGGTAGGGAATTAAGGGAAATGTGGTGTCGCCCTCTTCCTAAAGGTCTGGGGACGAGCTAGCGACCACATGGTCTAGTGTATACTGAGCAACCTCAAAGGGGTTAGCTGGGGAGACAATGAACAAACAAAGTAACAATGGAACCTAGCCCGAAACAAAAGAGCTGTGACATATAGGAATCCAAACAAATTAGAGGTTCTAAAGAGCTGCAAGGCTACGGTTTTGACAAATGATTTTGAGCTAATAAACATATTGTACAAAGTTTGCTGTAGCTGATGGCGTCTTGGTTAAATTAGCCTGCGAAACGCATATGTATGTCCGGTTTTTCAGAGGGAGCGAAGCGACAACCGGAAATATGTCTGCATTTTGCAAGCTATGGTTAAATGGGATGTGAATATGGTTGTTTTCAGTTGTCATTTTATGGTACTGGAAACGCCCGCTGATAAGAAGGTCCCTTTTTTGAAGTAGGTTCTTGATTTTGGGGTACTTATTGGCAATTTAGGCTAGGTAGGTTCTTAATTAGGTTCTTACAAGTAATTTTAATTTTATGAAGGACATAATAGATTGTTGATAATGAGAAAAATAAATGAATTTTCTGTTTATTCACAATTATGATAACCCTAACAAAACTTATTACCGAATATCATACAGTTTAGTACAGTATGTCTTTGTTGTACTTAAATTTACAACTCAAAGTTACACTCCTTTGTTAAATTGTTTATCATAATTTAACTGTAAAAATTAACCACATATAAGAGCCTGCTTGATTTAGCTTACCTAAACAGGTTCTTGTAGTCTTAGGTATTAAAGTGCAGATTTCTGCGAGGAGGTTCTTAACCACCGGTTCTTATAAGCGGGTGTTTACTGTAACTGCCTCTATAGTCAAACCAGTCAAACCTGTATTAAGCGGACCTCTATAAGCGGTCACCAATTAAAGTCCTGGAAATAGCTTCCCTTAATTATTGTAAAAACTGATCGCTATTTAGCAGCTACCTCTATTAAGCAGCCGTGGTCACCTGTTTTCGAGGTCCCAATAAGTAATTTGTTATTGTCTTTGCCTCTATTAAACTGTCCCTTTGACAAGATGTGCCACACTAGTGCAAAAGCATACATTGTGTAGGGTGTTTAGTGGTCTTGTACAGACTTACCAACCCCCAAAAGGCAAAAAATGTGAGATTCTGAACTTAGAGCTAGGAAAAGTAATGCAGAGAAATGGGTATAAAGTGGCGGGCCATAAATTATGGGGCAAAACAAGGATCGTGGTTAATTTTAATACTGAAAGATTACAACTAAACCACATTTTGGTACCTTATGGGTCAAAACAGATGATGAGGGAAAGGATAGATCTTTTTGTTTTTTCTTTGGTCCGTACATTAAGTTGGGAACCGAAAATTTACCAATCTAGAAAAAGAAAGATAAGTTATGGTGAAAAAAAAAAGAACGAAAATATAAATATGAGCGGTGTTGACAAATGATTTTGAGCAGAACATAATATTGAACTCATTTTGCTGTAACTGAGGGCATAACTGTTTATCCTGTAGCAAGTGAGATCTCAGTGAAATGGGCTGTGAATAGTTGTGTTTAGTTGTTATTTCACAGAAACTACTACCACTATAGTCAATGTAACTTAAATTATATCATTATCTTTCCTTACCGTTTCAGTTTTCCATTTGGCCTGAAACTACAATGAAGGTCACCAAGGATACAGTTACAATTAGTGGGCTGGATTTTACAGGAAAAACTGTTCAACTAAAAGATGCTGATCCAAATGAGCTTCAGCTTTTTATTGACAAGATGCCCGCTACTATCAAAGGTAAGACTGTGAAATATGGTTTGTGATAAAAAGAGGAATAAGATTAAACTTACTGCATGTACGTGTGTTTAGAAACAGGTAGCTCAAGCTTATGACGAGAGTAGTTAGTTTGGTTTTTTGAATTGAGAAGCTTATGGTAAACCCGTACATATGTACGAATAGCTAGGCTTAAATATTGAACATTGATGAGTGAAATATTCAGACTAAATTTTATAAACATAAAAAAAACGCTTATGGATTTGGTCAACCGGCAATCCTCGCGTCAAAACGCGCTGTCAACAGTGCCAAGAGGGGTAGACTACAGGAACAACATTGATCCACTTTAAAAAAAGCATGATATCGGGCTGGCCCCAATTCTAGTGATTTGGAGTCAACAAATCAGATCATATTTAAGAGTGAATGAAAGCTTAGAGTCAAACATTAGTAAGACTTTCTCAAAGCGCGTTTCCATTTTGCTGCTGTCAGACCATTTCTCTATACACGTTCTGTGGGTAATTCATCGACCAGTACGAGACGGATCTGGGAAGTGCTACATGATTGTATTTTTTAGCCCTTCATTTCGTTGTTGTTTTTACTGGCGTATCTCTCGCTGGCCCAGAATGTTGAAACGCTTAATAGCGCTAGCCTATCCATCGCAAAATTAAACAAGACTTACCTGTAAGTTGAAGTTTGATTGAGATTCTACCGAGTTATTAAGCGCTGGGAGTCGGTAAAAGAAAAAACAAAACATCTCTTGAAAAGAGTACTAGCCCGCACAAGGCTTCAAACAAGATTAACTAAAAGAAATATACATGTAGAATACTACATGGAAAGTACGCGCGTACGGTAAAGTAAAAGTAAGTAAAAAGCTGCCACAAACGCATTTGGAACCCTACTACCAAAATTAAACATAGGAACGTTAAACGTGCATGAGCTATTTTGTGTAACTTTAATGCTTCGGTGTAACCTTACCAAGAGTGATATATCTACCTTTTTCATCCTCAATGTAGATTGGATTTTTGTGCAAAATTGGGTATTGCGGTAGATAAATGAAAACGCGAAACGCTCAGCTGAGTCGATCCTCAAGCTATATATTCACTTTCCTCTGTCTTTCCCTGTTACATCTGGTGCAAGTTAAACAAATCGTTTAAGTAAAATAAATTTCTACTCACCAAACGTTGATTAGAAGGAAAACTCTAAGGTTTCATCGGAGTTTCAAAGAGCCAAAATGTGACTCATCGAATACTGAATAGTTACGAAATACCAGGATTTTTATCATTGTGGTAAATGGTTGCATCATCATAATTCACGAGGTTTTCACGTGCGATTCTACTCAGTGAAACAGTCTTGAACTCCGACAACATATTTCTTGATGTTTTAAAAGCTATTGCTTCTTAAAAGACAAGAGCCTTTTTTAAGCCATTGGTTACAAAACGAAACAGGTCTTCATACGTCCAAGTTACTTTTTACCATTGTGAAAAGCCAATCTGCATGAGATGTACTGTCACACAGCTGGCACGTGAAAGTGTTGGACTTTGCCCCCTTTCGTGGTTCGTACGTGAGGGAATTCGAGTTATCAAACAGCAATCTAGTAAACAGAATTATAAAAATAACTCATGCACACAATTTGCATGTGAAGATGTTGGTCTTTGGCCCTTTTACAATTCGTACGTAAAAGAAAAAGGCAAATTGTTTACCACAAAATTTTCTCAAACGATTTTAAGAAATCACCTCGGCTTTATTACAACATCTGCATTTAAATTATGTTTCATGCAACGTCAAGGTTGATAACCTAACGTTTATTAACATTTGTGAAACAGTCTTTAACTCCGACAACTTATTTCTTCATGTTTTAAAAGCTATTGCTTCTTAAAAGACAAGAGCCTTTTTTAAAGAATTGGTTACTAAACGAAACAGGTCTTCATACGTCCAAGTTACTATTATTATTGTGAAAAGCCAATCTGCATGAGATGAACTGTCACACAGCTGGCACGTGAAAGTGTTGGACTTTGCCCCCTTTCGTGGTTCGTACGTGAGGGAATTCGAGTTGTCACACAGCAATCTAGTAAACAGAATTATAAAAATAACTCATGCACACAATTTGCATGTGAAGATGTTGGCCTTTGGCCCTTTTACAATTCGTACGTAAAAAAAGGCAAATTGTTTTGCTACAAAATTTTCTCAAACGATTTTAAGAAATCACCTCGGCTTTATTACAACATCTGCAATTAAATTATGTTTCATGCAACGTCAAGGTTGATAGCCTAACATTTATTAACTTCAAAGAAAATTATCAAACTGCCGAAATATATTTCTACTTATATCATGTTACTCCACTCAATACAACAGTATCTAATTATTGTGTCAACTAGCTTCTTCCAATTTTATTCCCTAACGCTACTGTTTCTACTTAAGGTGACTCGACCCAGTTTTTTTGGGGAGGTACCATCCTACTTTGAAGCTCTCTGGTATCCCCACCTTTACTTTTATCGTAAGTCTAACACATAGAATGGATAACATATAGATCAATCTACAATATAACATAAAATTTTTGGCGATCGGAGTAAATGTCACGTGGTTATAATGCCACGCCCCTTTGAGGTCTGAGTCGAAAATCTGCTGTTGCCGGCATTTTTTCGTGAAAATCTCTCGGCTACACATAGTGCGCATTAGTGCCTTGCGCTGGACAGAGTTTCAACAAAATTGCAAAGACCCAATTCGAGAAATTCAGCGGTTTCCAAATTTAGGTCATAATTTACGCGAAAATGATAAGCAAACTTAAAATGCATTATATCTAATAAACTATGAGATTCATCTCTTTATTTTGGGCATCGTTATAACAGATGGGTCCTTGCAAGTCAGCAAAACAATTTAGGGCCTTGTAAATGCGCGCAATTTCGAGCAAAGCAAACATATACAAATTATAGTTTTCGCTATTTGTTGACGTTTGTCAGCGTTTAAGAGTCAATCTCACGAAAAAAGCATTTTCTTAAAAATTCGTAGTTTTTTTTCCTTCAAATTTTTTCAGGGCCACAATTGATTAACTAACTACCCAGACTCTGAATTTCATGGTCATTGAAAAACTGTGACATTACCTTCTATAAGCCCAAACTTGAGTAAACATTGAAGATTTTTAGCGTTTTGGCCGAGTTTGTGCTTTGGGAGTTGTCTATTGTTTCTAGTCTGTCATTATACAGCATTCTTGTTCAGCGCGCGTGCAATGACCGCGCTTGGCTGACTTCCGAATGCTCACCGAGATACGATAACTTTGGTACAGTGAGACAGGCCATCGCGTGATACATAGAGGTTTAACTCACAATTTTTAATCAAATTCTCGTGCTTCTTGTGCCTTTGCAAAAAAATCAAGAAGTGCTACACACTAAATCTACTTACTATTAAAAAAATATCATTTTTTCATAGGTTTAATGCAAGCCAATAATTAAACCAACTCGTGACGGGAATCCCTTCTATTTTCTTATACTAAATTATCATACGGTATCTCGGTGAGCATTCGGAAGTCAGCCAAGCGTGTCCAGCGCAAGGCACTAATGCGCACTATGTGTAGCAGGGCTCGACGTTGCGACCCGTGGGGTCGCCAATGCGACTAGATTTTATTCAGTGGCGACTAACTCTTCACGCCTGGTCGCCAGGCTGGCCCCCAAGATATTTGTGACCTTCTCATCGATTTGCCGGATTAATTTTGACGGAAGTCGACTTCAATTCATCACTGGTGATTTTCTCTTAGAAATAAAGTTAAAGTCAAACGTTAGACGGACCAACCTTCTTAGCTGTTAAGAATCAACCGTTAGATCGTAAGAGCAATCCGTTGGGGCATTAGAACAAACCGTTAGAGTGGTAGAAAAGCCGTTAGGTATTCGTTAGCTATCTGTTTCTAACGGTAACGGAATACACAAATACGTAAAAATGAATTTTATAACAAGTGCTATTGTAAGGGCTATGTAGCCTGTTTTGTAGAAGGTCTTCCCTTGTATTCAGGATTGACTTTCTGTAGCTTTATGTTGACGATTTTGTTGAGGTTTATTAAAAGACCTTTAGTATATTGTATTCTATTTTTTCTTGAAGATAAACAATTTTTGGCGACTAGAATACTTGTCCTGGTGACCAAAAATGAAAACTTGGAGGCCAGCTGGCCCCAAGATTTTTTTCTGAAAGTCGAGCCCTGTGTAGCCGAGAGATTTTCACGAAAAAATGCCGGCAACAGCAGATTTTCGACTCAGACCTCAAAGGGGCGTGGCATCATAACCACGTGACATTTACTCCGATCGTCAAAAATTTTATGTTGTATTGTAGATTGATCTATATGTTATCCAATCTATGTGTTAGACTTACGATAAAAGTAAAGGTGGGGATACCAGAGAGCTTCAAAGTAGGATGGTACCTCCCCAAAAAAACTGGGTCGAGTCACCTTAAGTTACGTATCTTTTCTAAATAGATCGTAAAAGGTCGGTTGAACTTTGTAAGCGAGAGAATAATATTTCTAAAACTTGTTTACAGGATTAACAATACTCGATACAGCTTTCAAAAAAATAAGCTGCCTTCTAAACTTCTAAAACCACATTTTTATAGCGCGCATACTTTCGAATTAAAGTCTATATCTAAATATCAATTATTGCTTCATTGGAAGAGCTTTGAAAATATATGATCTTTTATACTCTACCCTGTTGTAGCAGGTGAAACAGAACTCATACAGACGTGCGTTGCACCGATAGCCGAATTAGGTCAGAAATGCCTTGAAGCAGCATCCACACTAAAATACGAACCCTTAAACAGCTGCATCACTGTACACAGCGTTTGAATAATGAAGATATTTAATGTAATTTTTCCAAACACCTGTAGCCGTAATAAAAGACGAAAAAATTGTGAAGGATCAAGATGGCGGTCTCAAAGTGCCCTTGTTCGACCTTTACCAATGCCATGTTTAAATAGATGCCAAGATCTCATTGGTTCCTAAGCATCAACTCATCATACCTTCAACCTTATTGGCTCTTGCAACAAACATCCGAACATACAAAGTTACAAAGATACAAAGTTACAAAGCCACAAAGATACATACGCTCACACCACTGACATATGAGTTATTTTTTCAAAATAGCTCAAAAAATGTACAATGCGGCTTTGCTCCCGTCACTGACTACTCAATTCAACTAAATGCTCGTCAAGAAGATGAAAAACCCACTACAATGGACCTTAATTTAACGAAGTGCCAAGGGACTTGGGAAATTGGTTCCTTGTATCGAGGGTTCGTTGTATCGAACACCTCCATTTAACGAATTTTCGGGATAACTACCAAAATGTTCGTTATTGCGTTCGAGGTAGTCGAACGTAACCCTAATTTGTGTTGGGTGTTCTGTGCATTATAACTCACTTGGTGATTCGTGTGTCCTCGGCGTTCATCTTTCAAACGTTTGCTGAGGTCTGCTATTCGGTCTTCGTAAATCGTTCATCTTTTAAAAGTGTGCTGAATTTTCGTAAAGCGTACATATTTAAGAGTTTGCGAAGGTCTACTATCGATCTGTGTTTGATGAATCTTCCAATTCATCTTTCAAAAGTGTGCTGAAAGTTTACACCATGAGTAAAATTTTACTTTGGATTAAGCCTTCATATTTTTCTTTGGAAAATGGGTGCTACTCCTGGTGTATGCATCAAACCGGGTTGTTTAGCTCGGCGTCCGTTGTGCCACAAAGAAAATTTACCGGCGAGTTGTGAAGCTCAGCGTCTGTTGTGCAACAAAGTAAATCTACTGAGTTGTAGAGCTAGGCGGCCGTAGTGCCGCAGAGTTGTGTAGCTCGGCGACCGTTATTCCACAAAGAAAATCTACCGAGATGTGAAGCTCGGCGGCATCATGACTTGTGATATTTTTGGCACTGGACAAACGAACATTTTAGCGCTATGTTATTTATTCGGAAAAACGTGACCAGCCCACAGTAGCGCCACTCAGGCCACAGAAATCAATACACTCGACCAAATTACTGGAAAAGTTATTGACGTGCCAGCCGCACACACATTCCACTCAAGGCTTTGATGATTCCCTTGAAACGTGTGAAATTGAGAGGTGTAGTGTAAGTGAACCAGTCTTCAAACACAGTTATTGTACCCTGGCATTCACCACGAAAAATGTGGTCTTGGGTCTTCTTTAATATCATCACAAGTTAAGAAGACTTGCCAGTAACGGTTTCTGTCATTTTTTAGTAAATTTCAGTAATTCTCTACATGTGGAATTCCCAATATTAAATACAGTTAATGATTACATCTAAACCTTTGTCGACTGTTTGCTTTTTAACAGTACCTAGGCCGGGTTGTTCAAAGCTGGGTTAAGATAACCCAGGCGAGGAGGGTTAGTGCGAAATTTGACCTCAGATGTGAAAGCTTCATTTTGCCAACAAGTTGATGATTGGACGCTCTTAAAAATAACTGAGAAAATTATCCAAAGAAATGTTTTTAACAAAAAAAAAAAGAAACCCGGGTTTAGTGCTGATCGGACTTCGAACAACTACGCCCTGTAGAACATCTATTGCGCCAGTAAAACAAAAAGTTCTTTTTACACGCCCGAAGCACTCTGGCCAGTGTTTCTTCAAATAGCAAGCACTTGAGACGAACCATACGATATCACGCTGATCACTAGCCTTTAAAGCCTTTTCATTATCAAAGACAGTTTAAATCGAGGTTTCGCTGTACGCAACCCTTACGTTCAAAATATGCATAATCATAGTTATCTATCGTAAGAACCATCCACCCTTTTCCCTCAACCGCTACCTGTATGCCTAGCAAACATATCGAACGCACTCTCCTAAGGTCCGATTACTCCTAGTATCGAGGTAAAGTAAAAAGTTAATTACCAAACCCAGCATTTCCGGATCTGAAAAGTTACTGTAGTAACATTTCACTACGGACAAATGTATACATAGCTACGGCACTAGAAACTCAAGAATGGGCAAACAAAACTGCTTAAAACTGCTGTACATATAAATTTTATCCTTTGTTGGTCTGTTTGGCATTCATCTTTATCACATGCTGACATTATTCGTTAGATCGAGGTAAATTTCACGTTTGCGCTTGTGGATTGTGTTCGTTATAACGAGGATTTCGTTAAGTCGAGGTTCTATTCCATACATTTTACTGTAATTTTGGCCGGGCTGAAGAAAATCGTTCGTTATACCGAGGACTTCGTTGTATAGGGGTTCGTTAAATCGAGGTTCCACTGTATTACACCATCTACCAAGAGAGGATAAAGGGGACAGAGAAGGCATCCCCCATACACACCCTATTCCATAGGTAATTCGTCTCGAGTTATTTTTAGAATCGGGATAAAGTTACCTCGCGCGCTGCGTGGATGTTTCGTGGAGGTTTCGCATGACTAAACGCCATGCAAAACATGTCGGGCGAAAGGCAACTAAAGCGAAAAGAGATCGAGAGCATTTCTGAATATTAAAGCGAAATGAGTCGGCGCTCTCCTGGGAAAAGGGAATCGCTCGACTCTTTGACTACCAGTGAAATCAGTTTAACTCGAAGTTATCGTAACCTCAGTGCTTACATAAAATGAGAAATTTCGCCGGTCTATTGAAACCAGTCGTTTGTACAATAAAGCAAGTAGCAGTATTCATACGTCTTGTATGAATTCTTTAGCATGCGATATCCTTGGGAGCACGTTTCCTAAAGTTGAAGTCTAACATACATTTGTGCCAGTAAAAATTTTACAGTACTCTTTCATCATTGCTGGTCCTAGCAATTTGTAGGACGTGTGTCACATATGAACCTAGTAAATGACTTAGTAGCCTTACCATCAGTGTCTCTGTATCATTATACAGTACTCTATCATCATTGTTGATCCTAAGCAGTATGTAGGACGCGTGTCGCACATAAACCGTAGTTTAGTAACAGTTGTTTTTTTATTCTTGGGTATGTCCTCTGCTTTAAATCCTTTAAGTTACAGTTCGTTTTTTCTGTTGTTATTTAATTGTCATATAATATACTCCTCTACTATCGCTCTTGGTATTAGCCTGTGAACAGGCTCTCTGTTTGGGGAAAAAAATAGAAAGGAAAGGGAAGGGAAAGGGGGGGGGGGAGAGAAGAGAGAGCCTGTAGACAAACATTTGAGGCCGTTATTCCGCCCTCTTGTAAATATCTTGCCGAACATCTGTCAGTAAGATCGTTATCTGTCAATCAATTTCGCGCGTGAGTAACTCCTGGGAAAATTATTAAACGGGAAATGAGCGGTGTTTTGGTCCGTCTCAAAACAAAGTGAAATAGACTGCGAGCCTAATTGTCGATTTTGCAAAAAATCGTTGATCTCCGGTAAGATAGCCTGTGTACAGACGTACCCTCTCCCTTAGGAAAAATCGGGAGAGGAGACGTCTGTGAATCGCCGACGATAATCGTGTTCCCGTTTCCCCGGAATGTTGGGGACAGCCTCTGATTGGTTGTAATGTTATGGCATGACGCAAATAATTTCCGGTGTTGTGATTGGTGAAGGAACTTCAGAATAGATTCCCCGGGGAAAAGCTGTCAAAGCTCAGCCTTTGTGGACACTCATATTTGTTTACCGGTATTTGTATTTCGGCTCTCTCAAAAAGGTATGAGAAGTTAAGACCACCGATGTTTGCTGCACCGGTTGCGGGTGCGTCTGTCTGTACCGGTCGGTATTGTAAATAAAAGAGATGGCATACAAAATCCAACGTTAACAGCCAAGGCAGGTCAAGCGTACCCCCCCAAAATATGAAAAAATGAATCCGTTAGTCGTTCCGGTAACTGGTGTCAAATTTAAATCGGCATTCCTCTATGCGTAATGAGCAGTGAATATTTTAAGAGAACTTCTCTGCATTTGGTGAGATTGAAAGTCTTTGAATGGATTAAATGTCTTAGAAGACATTGACATCAAATTCAGGGTAACGGAGATGGTAGAAATTTCGTAACTGAATCGCGTTTGAATTCACGGCTCATTACGCATGCAAGAATGCACACAGAGATGAATCTGAAATCTACAACTACCAACGGTTCAACTTTCGAATAATAAATACGTTAGTGGGATCTTGGGAGGTACGCTTGACCTGGCTTGACTGTAATCAGAGATCTTATACCTGGATTTTGGACTGACATTGCGCAAGCATTTGAATCCTCAAGATTTCCCCTTGAGCAAGGAGAAAGCTTTTCCGATTTAAGCTGCTTAACTTGTGCGCGACGGGCCGTTCGTCTTGCTAGTTCAGTTTCTAATTTAACAAGCCCCTGCAATGAGCGAACTTGGAATGCGAAAGGTACAGATACTATCATGGCTTCTCCAGAACGTGAACCTCTAAAGACAAGTACAAAGAGATCAGCAGCGCTTCGATCGCCGACAGGAATTACACCTTTGGATATTTATCCCGTATTTATAGCAATAAAAGGGGACGGTACCTCACCCCAAAATACTGCTTGTTCCCATAAGTTTTTTCCTCTCCTGAGTAGATTATGCTCTGGAAGGTTCTACATATTCACTGGGTAAATGTGATTTTAGCCGCTTGTTTCACACTGAGAGGTCATGGCATACATATCGATTTACTGTGGTTTTTGTCTCTGGTCGGCAGGATTTGCCCTCTGATGCAAGAGCATTTTCTTTGACCTCTTTTGAAGCGTAAAGCTTTTTATTGCGGCTGAATAAGGGTCTTACTTTTCTCCAAAGTGCCTTCTGGATCTGAATAACTAAGCGATTTTCTAAAGGTCCGTTAATGTAATGTTTTTCTGAAATGTTGTATCACGCTGGGCCTAACCTGCGATCAGGCGTTTTTTTTTTTTTTTTTTTTTCTTCAAGGGCGTAGAGGGATAATAGGCAGAGGGCATGATCTCGGGCTACGCTGGGCCCAGCTCGTTAGTTTTCTTTGCAGAATGTTTAAAAATCATCACGGATAGTAATTTACAGATCCAAAGTTATAAGATTCAAGTGCAGCTTAAACCGAAGCTACATCAACTATGGAGAATTGCATTGTGACTCGGTAAACTCCAGCGTAGTGTTTTTCTAAAGATGGTGCGAGTCTTTTGACTGGAGCGCGTAGTTCCCCCCTTGGTAATAGCTTTTGAACAAGCTTAACAGTCTTTGGAGTATTTTTTTATTTCCACTTTGTGATCAAAACGCGTGCTACGTGCTGACCGAAAAGCCGATGTCAATCAGACCTGTCAACAGTCAGTGTTCTCGCCAATAAGAACTTGCATCAGGATCTGATGCACAGCGGGTGCCGTGGAATGGCGGTCGCAAATGTTTGTCTACAGGCCTTTTCGCTTTTCCCTCTCCCTAGTTCCCCGCTCGACCAAAAGCCTGTTCACAGGCTATCTTAGTATACAGTTTTGAGTTGTTGTTTTTCTTTTTCTGGATTCCCTTCAGAAACTATGGAGGATCTACGTGGAGCAAGCGCACAAACGCCTGCAGCTGGTGGAGACTTCCCAAGGTCATCAAGGGAAATACGGCAGCGCGAAGCAAATTTAGAGAGGCAGCTCAGAGAGATGCGGCAACGTGAAGAAAATTTGCAAAGACAGCTGAGGGAGATGCGGCAACGTGAAGAAAACTTACAAAGGCAGCTGAGAGAGACACAGCAACGTGAAGGAAACTCACAAAGGCAGCTGAGGGAGATGCAGCAACGTGAAGAAAATTTGCAAAGACAGCTGAGAGAAAAAGACCAGGAAGTAAATGAGCTAGAGTTAAGTCTTTCCTTAGCTCAGCAAACAATAAGTGAACAGCAACAACAGGAAACATGCGATTGGGTCATTTCCCGCGATGAAATTCAAATGACCAATAAATGCCTTGGCAGGGGGGGCTGGGGAAGTGTTTATGAAGGCGTGTATTGTGGCTGTACTATAGCAGTAAAGCAAATTCATGACCTGATTCTCTCCCCTCATAACATACTTCTTTTTGAGAGAGAAATGAATATTGCATCCAAGTGCCGCCATCCTCACTTGCTTCAGTTTATCGGCGCCACTAACGATGAAGGAAACCCTCTGTTTGTGACCGAGCTGATGGAGAAAAGTCTGCGAACTCTGTTAGAACAGCGACAACTCGCCGAAATAGAAATACGCGTAATTTCTCTGGATGTAGCCCGAGCAATTAACTATCTTCATCAGAAGAAACCAGAGCCTATCATTCACCGGGATGTGAGCAGTGCGAATGTGTTGCTATGGCGACAGGGTGACCAATGGAGAGGCAAAGTTTCAGATTACGGCACTGCTAATTTCATGCAGCAGACCATGACAGTGGCTCCTGGAGCTATGATTTACAGCGCTCCTGAAGCGCTTACATCAAACCAAACAGTCAAGGTAAGTTTCTAATTAGTGAATTTAGATTTTTTTTTATTCAGCACTGGTTCATCAACATCTTCAGACTTCAAAGAGACGCATTGGTGCAGTCATCTTGAGCGCGTAGCTACTTCTTAAGGGCAGGTTGTTCTCAGCTAGGAAATACGAACAGATGAAAAATTTTTAGGGGTTAAAAATATGCCTGTATCTACCGTTTAAATACTAAAATACGTTCAACAATGCTATGTTTAAGTGGTTTTGAACTATGTTATCGTTGGGTGCCCCTGTTAAACTATCACCATTTGAACTCAAATGTACATGGCTCCATTATTATGGTCCTTTTCAGGGGTTAGCTACAATGAGGGACAAAATTAAAGTGTTGAGACACTTCCGTAAAATGGCCCCTTTTTGCATAGTGGACATACCTATTCCCTTACCCTGTTTACCCTAGCCTGCGAACAGCAGACGCATTTCCGGTAGCGTCTGCGAACCCGAGCGGCAAAACGATTTCCGTGACGTAAAACCTTTTTAGCCAATCACGGTTTAGCTCTTAAAATCAAGGAATTAACTCGCGAGACTTCTCGCAAGATCGTGCGCTGTGGATATGTTTACAAGTCGAAATTGAAAGGACGACGTAGCTTGTGTATAGCCGCCCTTTTTCCTCAGAACGACGGGTTCACGAAAGTTAATTTGCCAGGATCGTGGGACTGATTGATGAAACAAGCATCAATAAGATTCATTTCGAAGAAAAGATTAGAGGACATTTTTTATCTATTTGCCTACTGAAAGTCAATGATTTATCACACCTAGTTGTTTTGATCATATTCGAAACGATAAATGTCCTAATGACCGTAGACGCATCATTCCGTTTGTTGCTTCTGTTCCTTTCTGGTTCCTGGCAGAAAAGTATGCTTTGGAGAACTCTTCGACAGTTTGTCGTGTCCCGCGTTAGATATTTTTTAGCAGATATCCTTTATCTTTAAAGGCTAGGACGTGTGGTAATTGATTTCCCAGGCGTGGTTGCCTCTTGGTTCAGACAGAACTTTGATCAGATCGAAAGCTTTTATATTTGTTCTTATATTTCTTTAAATACATGTTCTTTTCAAGGTTTTAATTTCCACAGTCTTTGTGAGATAAGTCGAGGCGTCGTAGCTGAAATGTCATCTTGACTATGATCAATTTGCTGCTTTAACTACTTGCTTCACGCTGGGTCTGGCCCAGGTTTATAAAATTTAAGATCATAATGTTGTGGCGATACTAGAATTATTAACGGGCGATTGTCAGAGATTTCTGAATCAGTCAAGGATGTGTCTGTATAATTGATTCATCACCTTTTGTCAGCGCTGGCTATTAAAATTGAAATAAATGGGTCTGAGCGCGATATCATTAAGACCATTAAACGGCTATGTTACTTTCCTTTCGCTGTAGTTATTATTTTGTCCAGGTTTTGTTTATGTCACATTCTACCGTATTTTATAAAGCGAAACAAAAGGCCCACATCACATACATAGCTTAAGAAGCAGTTGCTTCATAAAGAAGTCAACATTCAACGTCGCAGGAAATCTTGTTATGGTCGTAAAATTCACCGTTCCAAAGCGTATTTGGTAACTCTTGCCGAAATCCAAGACACTTCAGCTGTATTCTATCCTTTGATCTGATTGGCCAACATCAAAACAAAAGGTTTTACGTCACGGAAATCGTTTTGCCGCTCGGGTTCACAGACGCTATTTTTTGGAGGGAGAGAAGCGACGACCGGAAATGCGTCTGCTGTTCGCAGGCTATGTTTACCCCAACCTCTTTCCCCAAAATCGATGTTGTATTTTTGCCCTGAACAAAAGTCTTTCTTTTACTTCAGACAACATTGATTCGGAAGCACCCGTTTTAAACAAGCGTGTCAACTACTTTTGTCCCTGATTGTAGGTGTTTATGCCAAGAAAACAAACTTAATAAGCTGCAGTTAATTTTTTTGGCGACTTCGTAGATAAAACTGATAGGGTCGGTTTTTTAAACAAAGTCCAACTTATGCCGCGGTTTAGGAAATCTTTGGACCTCCAGATCTCTTCCTGAGTGAGTTCTTTTAAGAAGATAAATGCTTTTCTTGTCCACATTATATGCTCTAATGAAACTGTTCACGTTAAATGGTGATTACATAAAAGCGTTCGGCAAACTGAAAATGGTTTAAAACGCGTTTTTGTTAAACACTGGCTAAACTGCGTTTAGATAACTGGCCAATAGAGTCGAACCTTTCTTCAGCGACTTCCTTTTGAGAGAGAGTGACGTCCCTGCTTAAAAAGGTGACCATCGCAATAATTATATTCTCACCGGGGCCATCCGCAATCCGCAATGTCAGTAATGCTAATAATATATGAGAGGCTCAGCCCGAGGCGGTAGGAGTGGGTTGCTCCTTTTTCGATAGCTACAATCACTGACAAAAGTTTTGCACATTTGTCTTTAACGTGCGCTTTAATGAAAAATTTCTTGCAGTAAATCTTACAACTCTAAATTCCAGCTCCTCCTGGGTATTCCAGTCAACAATGGTAATGCAACATTTGGGGCGGGGGATAAACAAGATTAATTACGGTGAAAAGAGTGAATCGGGAAGAGAAACTAACCTTAAGTAAGAAACCCATGCACAATGCACAGAAACGTATTACAGGTGGATTTCCACTGTCGCTTAATACGCGCGTATAAAATAGAGGCATTATATGGAAGGTCACGCGTAAACGAAAACGTAGAACCTCGCTCAACGAGCGTAACAATTTGTTTGCGTATATGTACGTAAGTGAAAATTACGCGATAGAGGAAACCCATCCTTATAGGATAGATACGGGCTATAGGCGGCGTGCTGGAGTAACAAAATCTTTTTAAAAGACTTTCCTTACTAAAGCTTATTAAGGGTGGATTTCCATTGTCGCGTATGTGCGTAAAATTTACGTACGCAAATAAAATAGAGGCAATGTTTGAAAGGTCGTACGTAAACGTAAAATTTGAACCTCGCTCAACTTTGAGAAAAAAAAAGCTCAGCAGTTTATATCTTGCCTCTATTTTATTTACGAGATTAAAATTTACGTGCTTGTACACGCACGTAAAGATTACGCGACAGTGGAAATCTACCCTAAGAGGCATCAAAACCAGAATGTGATACCGAACCAAAATGTTCTCAACCAAAATGTTAGCAAAACAAGGCGAGTAAGGTACAGTGAGTTCATCAGTTTTTTCATTGTTTGCTTCTAAATGACCTGTATAGAGAGGTTATTTTGGCCTTTGGGACGCACTTTAGAGGTTTTTGTTGAGAGGCTCAATACAAATCAGGGATTTCAATAAAGATTGAAGTAGCCAGCAGGTTTGAATAGAGTAACAGACTGTATCAACAAGGGGCCGTTAGTCCCCTTTTTCTAGGCGGTAGGTGGTCTGAGCGCGTTCTGCCCCAGACAATTTTGCAACTTCAAAGCCCTAAAATGCGATTTTCAGCGTTCTGGGGAGTAAATTTGATGAAAAAAGAGCGTGTTTTTCATTCAAGAAAATGTAGCATTTGATTTCTCAGTCACACATTCAATCAGTTCTTGAAAGCAAAGGAACAAATGATGAAAACTAAATTACGTACTTTTGCACGTAAACAAATTCTGCGTGAACCTATGAAGAAACTTGTGAAATCAAAGAAAGACTATCGTCAACTCGTGGGTACGTTGTTTAGAAAACAATCAATTAGTTATCACCTCTGGTTTTCCCACAGTAAATTTTAGGAAATGATAGAAATTCAGACTATCCTTGTTCTGGAAACACAATACTTTTCTTGGTTTTTATTGCACTTAGTATATACTAAAACAGTGGATAGTGTTTTTCGCGCTCTCTGATTGGCTACTCAATCAGTGAATATCCTGCACTATTCAGTGATTCACCTCCAGGGCCGAGTTGTTCGAAGGCTGATTAGCGCTTAACCCGGGGTTAAAATTAACCCGGGTTTCTTTGTCTTGTGTTCAAAAGCATTTTCTCGTGTAATTTTCTGTGCTATTTTTAGAGCTCCAATCATCAACTTGTAGACAAAAAGAATTAAAGCTGAAATGCTTTTTAAGCTTTAAAATCTGAATTCAAATCTCGCACTAACCCTGTCGACAAGATAATGTTGACGTGTATTTCAGCTCCAGAAGGGAACTGACGCGTAGCGACTTTGATCAGGATCACGACTTATGATAGTTCAGAACGGCTGAATTTTTTCGATTTGTGAAATTTACTGAGAATATGGGACTGCCGGCCATTTAGTGTTTTGAAAACCTTGACCGGCAGTCGACCTGAAAAAAGCTCTAAGTGTCACAAAGCACGGTTTCGCCTCTAAGCCCAGCGTACACCAAACACTAGACTTGAGATCTATAAAGCATTTCAGGATCGCTTGACCTGTCTTAATCTACATATGATAATTTAGATTAGCTAGAATCCTTCGATTTTGTGGAATTTACTGAGAATATAGGACTGCTTGCCATTTAGTGTTTTGAAAACCTTGACCGGCAGTCGAGCTGAAAAAAGTTCTAAGTGTCACCAAACCCCGGGGGGGGGGGGGGTACTTGGGTATTTTTTGGGTGGGTATGTGCCGCCCGGGACTCCAAATTGGCACCCCGTTCTTAAAAAAAATTCCCCTAAAACTGATACCCCGTTCTAGAAATGGGCCAATTTTTTATACTCCGTTCTCGGGTGCAACAAGAGCATAACAGTTTGCTTGTTAACACATTGAACCGTATTTTTAAAAGCAATCTGTCCTTGAATAATTTCAAATGGCTTCTTACAAAACTGGAGCTTTCGTGCGTTCGAAATATTATACCCCGTTCTAGAAAACGCCTCTGAAATGGATACCCCAAAATCACGACCCCGTTGGGCGGCACATACCCGTATAGGTAATTTATGGGAGTACCCCTCGGGCACAAAACACGGTTTCGTCCTCTGAGCCCAGCGTAAACCAAACACTAGACTTGAGATCTATAAAGCATTTCAGGATCGCTTGACCTGTCTTAATCGACATATGATAGTTTAGCTAGAATCTTTCGATTTTGTGAAATTTACTGATAATATAAGACTGCCGGCCATTTAGTGTTTTTAACACCTTGACCGGTTACCGGCCATATATCCACAGCATAAGCTTATGTTTTCTTATCTCGATTTCCGCTGTCATTTTAAAGCTAATGCTCAAAATCACATCCATTTCCCCCCGTGAACTTGGGGAGTCCTTAAGAAGAAGAAGAAGAAGAAGAAGGGCCTTTATTTACATTACATTCATTCATACACATAACCTACTACATTACTACAAGGTAGGAGATCAAGCCAGCGTCGAAGTTGAAGGAGTTGAAGAGCAAATACTTATCTTCTCGTCAAGTTAAACGCCTGGACGAGTCAAAGGCTCTTGAATCGTACTAATCTGAAAGATTCCTGCGTGTCTTAAATTGGTAAGACCTCTATCCTCTAACCGTGCTGTAGCGCACGATGCACGCTCTCAGCGAGGAATTTGATGCCACCGAACTTCTGCGAGCGAGTGCTTATTCGGAAACGATAGATCTTCGCGCTCTCGAGTTCGGACCCGATTAATTACGAAGTGCGTCTACTACGAGTGAGCGAGTGACTCATTTGCATATCCCTGTCCCTGCAATAACTCCGCGCGTACCCACGAGTTAAAAATGACTGTAATATAGCGTTTACATAACTAGAGTATAACGTAAAACCAGTGTGCCTTTATGGAAACACAACTAGTTATTCAAACTAACTGCTTCGTCTTTCTAGAAAAAGGTAGCCGACCTCTCTGAGCAAAGTAGCTGACGTCGGCCGTCGGTGCTTTTTGAAACCCCTGAAAGTAAACATATTGTCTGTCCGCTAGGACAGAGAACATATTTATTAGTAGAGTTTCGACTGTAGAAGCAGATAGGGCAGTAAATAAATAATAACCACATTGTTCTTGTCTACTTCAGTTTTTTTGGAGGGGGTAGGGTGGGGGTGGAGGTGGGAACTTATTAACTTTTCCTCCCTACAGGATAGGATGGGTGCTTATTCGAGATCATCCTCGGAGACCCAGGGGCGGTCAGTCGGGCCGGGAGAAATGGCGCGACGAAAGTTTTCAAGTACGGGCGAAAGGGGCTCTTTCGCCCGTACTTGAAAACTTTCGTCGCGCCATTTCTTCCGGCCCGACTGACCGCCCCTGGGTCTCCGAGGATGAGTCGAGATGGGCTACATTGTAATTCGAGGCTGGGCGCTCAATTGAATAAATACGATATGTGTTAGACTTTATAGTCCTTTATCTCCTGAATTTGCTAAGGAACAGTCAAATGGAGACGCGAACTTAACCCCCTCCCCTCCCCCTTAATCTGCATAATTCTTCAGATGATACTCAGCTTCATCTAATAAATGTTAAATAGCTAAATAGAAATTAAAAATGACACTAAGTGCTGGCATGGGTATAACTGGTAGTAGTATAATAGGATGCTCAAAGGCAAATAACAAGAAATAATCTGTGTATTCTTCATAGGTTGATGTTTACAGCTTTGGTGTGCTTCTTTGTGAAATGTGCATCCGGCAACTTCCAGATCCTAGAAGGCGTGAACAGCAAGTTCTACTGATGACGAATCGCGCCTTAAGAGGCCTGGTACGGCGATGCCTGCAGACAGATCCTGAAGCGAGACCAACCATGCAGGAGATAATCGATGAACTATCAAGATCTGTGTAACGTCTATCAAATATTTTGTGGAAAGTTTCGCAGTTGATAGAATTGAATTGCTAAAATGTTATTGCAGGAAGTCGTGTCCAATTGTTTATCGTGACAAAGTAGTGTACAAAAGTCTTACTAGGAAAACAATTACTTAGGTTAAAAACAAACCACTTATGGAAGTAGCGAGGACTTTTCTGTAAAATTTTAGTATCGATACCCAGAAGTTATACAGCTGTGTGTAGTTTTTTGTATTCCCCATCGTGGTTAATAGCAAATGCCGTTTTTGGAGTAACGTTGTTAAAAACAAGGTAAATTATAGGTCTGGGAGAAAACCACTGAGATGCTAGTCTATGCCCTAAGCTTGCTTATAGGATGGTTAAATTGGAACAATAAAAAATAAATAGCTTTATTTTTCCATATGCAATAGATTACGTTACTTTACAGGGGCGTAGCCAGGATTTTTAAAAGGAGGCGGGGAGGGAAGGGGAACTGGGGGGGGGGGGGGGGTCACGCTGTGTCACACCCAGGGTACTTACTAGATTGGTATGTCCACATCCAGGCCGTGTTTTACCTCAAGTGACATTGTTTTGGATGAGCAGTGAGATAGCTGCGTGGATTAATTCAGTTCCACGTAGCATAATATACTCTATTGTACTTGCGAACAAGGAACAAGAACATGGTCCACTGCAAAAGTTCGGTCCTGCAAATGGGGTAAGCAACAATCTAGCACTGGAAAAGATTGATTGCATGTTGATTCTTCGGATTCGCAGGTTTTGGCCACCTGAATTATAGGGACATACAAAGGGGGCATCATGGGCACCCTAGGAGCAGCCCTACATACGCCCCTGTTTACATTCATTTTATTATTTCTTCTGAAGAAGTTCATACACACGAAGTATACAATATATTTTTTTTTAAAATGCTGTTATAATCAGAATTGGAGATGCGAGTAGATATGGCAGTTATTACAAGTTGTAGAATATACAATCAAATACGCGTAGTAGTTACTAAATAGCAGTTATGTTACTGGAGTAGACATGAGTTCCCTATGCCGGTAATAGGTAACTTATTCATGAAGCAAGGTTTACTTCAATTTCTATGTACTTATATACTTATTATGAAGTAGGTTTTAGACGTAAAATTGACGAAAGGTACCGGCAGATATGTCGCCTACATAAAAATTCAATTTAGGCTATATATGCCGTTGAATCCGTCGAGTAGTAAAGCCCATTAGGTATCCTATGAAATAGAATTTACCTAAATTTATGCAGTTGTAGTTATGTGCTTATGAAGTAGACAATGTTGAAATAGACAATATCGAGTGAAGAAACAATTGTATCAGTTTTTGGCTTATGAAACGTTTTACGCCGATGAAATCTGCGGAGTAGCTAGCACATTAAGCGATTGCAATATTAGAGTTTCCTATCCCATAGGTAACTTAGTTGTGAAAAGGAATATACCTTAATATTCATAAGTTACTTATGAGATAGATCAGGCAAATGAAATAGACAATGTTAAAAAGATATAAGATTAAACCTGCGTAACAGTAAGCGATGGTACATGTAATTAGAGTTATTTACAAAATCAATTGCACATCAATTCAGATTTGCTTATAAATTTAATCATCCGCTTAAAACAGACAATATTAATTCAAGAAACGAGTAGATGTTTCGCTTATATATGGTATACCATGAGAGTTTCTTAATTCAACAGATAACTCGACTTATAAAATAGGATTTTACCCAAATTCGTGTTATTAATTTACTTATAAAGAAGGTCATGCACTTCAAATAGACAACATTACAAGGAAACGAGTAGTTATATGGCAGAGGCCTCTCTTCTTTCTTTCCCCTTCCCATCGTGCCCCGCGCGCTGTCTTTTTCTTTTCCCCCAGTCCCCCTACAACACAAAGAGGCCTTTGTGGAGGAGAGAATCGCTTTTTTAAAAAGCGTTCCTAGGGTTCAAACCATTTTACAATGCGACTAACGGCTAACAATTTGATAAATAAATATATTTTGAAGCCCTTGAAGACCTCTTGGTTGAACATTAGCCTTTTCTCGAACAGTCCCCTTTATTCATTCAGGAAGTCCCAGGTAGATAAGCTGCCGTATCATCACGTCTCTTGTCTTAATTGTGTTCACCTTACCCTAGGCTGAAGGTCAGTTCCCTAGAGTTTTTACATTCCTGACGAATCTGAAAAACAAGAAATGTTGTCCAATCCCAAAAGGATTTAGTGCACCATGCGGTAGCGGTGGAAACAGAGGTACATTACAGGAAATGATCATTCGTGATTGGACCTTCAAGTTCAGTCATAACCAACCTTTCCAGAAAGACGACGAGCGCCATAACTGACCTCTTGCTCTTTACCACGAAACGTGCAAATGGAATTAAAACTTTGCTGGATATGACTGTAGCAAGTGCGAGTTTGGCTACTATGACAATGACTGTACGCAGAAAAAAAAAACCTGACTCGCAAAAATTTTCTCAAGTTGTCAGCTGAGGAGAAGGATCAACATGTCATGGCACTACATAAGCGATTATGTGGTGACTTTGACACCATACAGTGAAGAGGTCAACAAAACCGTCAAGTCATTTGTGTGAATGCACTACTATGCTGCACGAGACACCAACATAACATGGCAAGGGCAGATATTGCGTTTGCGCATGACCGGCTGGGGTTTCCTACGTGGCATTTCACCGGCGAAAAATGTCTGCGCATGCTCTACTAAAAATGACACGTGATCTATTTCGCGCAATGTCATTGGCTCTGAGGCAAAAATGCCGATTGAGATGAAAAAAATAATGGCTGTTTTTTTGACAGTGATAGCGTTGTGGTTTTCTTGCCATAGTAAGAGATCAAAAAACATTTTGGTGAAAGTTTTGAGTGGAATGTTTTCTCTAGAAAATGTAGCGCCTTGGAAACGGCGGACAAACCCAGTGGTGGTTATTTGTCGGAGATATTGGCTTTGCAATCGCCGGCATGGGTGCGAAAGGCATGCCAAAAAGGTGGGTAATTTTTACTTTCTATGCTTACTGTTAGTTTCGTGCACATCGGTACAACAGGAAATTGTAAAGAAGTGAAAGAAAAATTATTGGGCTTTGTTATGTATATAAATTAGCTTGTACCGTTGTGCACGGAAGCGACAGTTGTGTTAAACGTGTGGACCGTTTTTGTACCAAATATCGACTTGCATCTTTCAGAAGTTCAGGGACCCTCTGGAGGTCTAGTTCAGTCAGTGTTCAGTGTATCCTCAAACATTCGAATTTTTATTTATTAAGCTTCGCTGGCATTTTATGCTCAGGTTAAAGTTTCTCGTCCCACAGTCCAACACAAGAGAAAATTAAAAGGTACAGCTGGTAGAGGGCCGTTTGAGCAACAGAATAATAATTTTATTATAATTATAAATAGGAAGACCGCTAAATCTAAATCAGCGCGTTTTCTCTTTAGAATGTGTGTCAAATGGGACACGATTTTGATCGATCGAAAGTGAAAAAATAGTATTTTCCCTAGAGACCGTACATGCATTATGCGTGCACAAAGTTTGTTTTTTTAACTGAGAACAAAAATGGCCCTATCATGTTTGGCACCTTATATTACAATTTAAACTATTTCCTGAATGTTTGCTGGAAGTTATTCTGTACTTGTACTTAGACATCTTGTTTAATCAGCCATGGCATTAATGTTTTCAGGTGGATTGTTCCATAATAATTTGCCCCTCTGTATTTCACTGAGAATTCTTTGGCTGTTAATCTATGTATACGTGTATGTTGTGCACAGTTAATTTTGTATCTCAGCATAACTATTATTTTTTCTTTTATTTTTAGCATACATTGCCATACACAAAAAGAACAGAAAATTATAAATTAACTGCAATAAAAAATTGACTACAACATTAGAATAAAATTTTATATTAGATGCTGATCAGGTATATTTGTTATAATTATGTAAAGTCTTTTTTTGTGAAATAATCTTGAAAAATAGCAGGTAATGTTCCAAAGAAGGATAAAAGTGTAATGAGATCTACATGTAATGATTGAATAAAAATGTTTTGGCTTTTCATAAACTGAGAATTGTCTAAAATAAAAAGGCAGGGCTGTCATTAGGGGCCGTAACCCATAACACCTGTTACAGCTGAGCTCACTTGATGTTACAGGTGATCAAAGTGGAAAGCTGAAGGTGGTAATTTAAATTTTTGGGACCTGTATTGGGTGAATCTTCATTTGCTATGGCTGTTTCAAAACGTAATGACAGCCCTGAAAGGGGATGGTTATATCTCTGTAGAGCAATCCTTGGAGTTTTTTTTTTTTTTTTACACCAGCATACTTGCCCTCTTTGGGTCACAGAAGATTGCTAGCATTGGGGGTTTACCTGTACTGTGTATTTATTAATTGTGATTGAGTACTTTTAAGTTTTATAATATGTATACGCATAATCAGTTCTTGTTTTGCCAAAAAATGCTTTCCAAAATATGGGTTTTCTTATTTACGATGTCAGCTAGAGCCAAAAATTGGCACATCATGCTTGTTAGTTTCAGCCGGTGAGAAATTTGGTACATCAAGTACAAACTTGTCCAGTTTTCAATTCCAAACCTTTGTCAAATTCATGGTTGCATGATTGATGCATGCACAGCAAAACATTGACATTGTTTCATTTTCTTCAACAAAAGACCAATTTACATAACTTAAAAAAAGGGTAAGAAAATACATGTAACTTAAAAATAATATACATTTCCTTTCTTTAAGTTCCATCATGAGGTCACATAGTATTACATCTTTCTGATTGTTGAGTGTTGGATTTACTTTTGTACATGTATCAAATTCATCCATGAATTGGCTCACAGGAGGCAATGACTATGATCGATAAGAGTGCAGTCAGACCCTTCAAAGTATTATTGTACACTGTAGCATCCCATCAACACTGTAGCCAGTTTCAAATAGTAAGTTGTTCGTAATTAAATTTTTATACCATCTGGAATATTAAGATAAAAAGAACTGCTGGTAAATGAAATTATAAGCACCACTTTATGGACAGCTCATTATTACAGACAGTTTTCTTTGTCCACAGAGAACCCAAACAGTGTATTAGCTAAGAAATAATAATTTAGATGTACATGTAGTAACACTGTATTAGCTTATAAGATAGTTATCTTGAGGTGTAACTGTCCCATCCGACTTGCTTGACAAGCAAGCATTTGACATTGGCAATGTTAACGATCTCTGATTCAAATCCCTTGTAAAACGAATCATAAAGAAACAGGAACACAGGTTCTTATATCTTATGTTATTAGCTACTAAAGCATAAATGCATCTTAGAATTATTCCATTGGCTAATACAGCATTTGAGTTCACTGTGTCCAGTCTTTGGGCCGTAGCAAAAGGGGACTGCTCTACAATGTACACTGTAGCTGTAAGCAAAGTACCAAGCTTTTTGAGAAAAATCCACTTTTCAGCATAAAACAACCAAATCTGGCTATTTAATGCAAAATCAGGTGAAAAAGTCAGCAAAAGGCGATTTGTAGGTTTTTTGATTAAGGGATAGGTAGCATGATGGTCATGGACCGCTTGCATGTGTATATCCAACGGTGTTTATTTACTGTGCAATATCAGGGCTGTCAAAAAGGTTTTAAGTAGCAGGCTCATAATAAAATAATAGTAGGCGGCTTTGGAACTTGCACCAAAGGATTTTGTTAGAGTCTCAGTAATGTCCCAGACCTTCCATGACATTGCACCGTTCTAATGTTTCACAGATCTAATTACTGTTTAAATATGCATTCAGTGTGATTCAAACCTGGGAAAAACCTTACAGGAGTTTAAAGTTTGGAGTAAACTTTTAGTCTTCATGAAATTTTAGTTGGATCATGTTGATGAATGCAGTTGTGTAGGATATGCAGTTTCCTATTTTGATCTTCTGTCAGAATTATGAGAGAACTCTCAAATACAGATCTTATTCAAACATTATAGTTTCATTGTAATTATCATTTGTTTCTTTTCCTATAAACTTCTCATCAGGTCTACATTTTGCATGAATTTAATGTGATACATATTTGAAGCGGTTGTTGGTTTACAGTGAAGTATTTTTCACTTTGTTTTTTTTTTATATGAAGTTGAGTTTCTCCTTAGTTGTTGGCTAAGGCAGTGTTGAAGTAGTGACATGCTAACATACTTTATTGTTCATTTCTCTTCAGAAAAGATTGATTGATCCTGAATCAAACAAAGTGCAGCTTCACAAACAAGATTTTTGAAGAACAAATGTGTATTCAAGCAAAGTATATGTCCCTGACAGTGTCAATAAAATTTATTAATGGAAAGATCTGGGTTTTTACTCCTTTGTAGCACTTTTGACTACTCATCACTTTTCTAACCTATATAGTAAAAAGATCATATAGTATAATCAGTATTTTTTCCAACTAACATATTTGCAATCAAAGTTCTCTTCTTTTATATATGGTATTGCCCTAATTTTAAAAATTTCATTATCTTATTCAGATCAAGCACAGTAACCATTGAAAAGAAAAAAAGAAAAAAAAAACCTGCTCGGTCATAGACGGCTTTAAAGTTTTGATATTAAAATTGCAATGAAAAGAACATGAATGCAGACACTACAGTTCATTTAGCTCATGTTCAAGCTTTTTTATAAATTAGAAAGTCTTGCTGGAGAAGACATAATTTTGCTTTATCTTTTCGGTAAAAAAAGTAATAAAATAACTTCCAGGTGTCTAAGCAATTTCAAAGGACCCATTGTGTCTTATTTCTCCGCTGCATAGAGCTGTGAACAAAGGCCGTTCTTTCTAGTGACCCGGCTTTCATAAAAAATACTGTTGTCCTTCGTGATCGTGAAGAGTGCAAAGTTGAATCCGGTAAACCGGCCAAAACGCGAGCATCGCAGGGAACGAATCCCATAGGAATAGGTGAAAAAGGATAATAAAAAGTCTAGGCTATTCTAAAAATATCCGTATATGCATTTGCAACTCATATTAAGCCGCAATTTCACTTCTTTCCGCTGGAATAAACAAACGATGGATGTATTGCCGCCATTTTGAATTTGGCAATGTCACGTGGTCGCGCGTCGACCAATCAGACAATTTTCGCCGGTGAAACGTGGCATCGACTGTACATGTTGGCTTGGGGAAAAAATCCTTGCAGGAAATCAGTAACGATGAAAAACTTTGCTCTTCCTTATTGGGACTGGACCGGAAGTAAAACACAATGTGATCCCGCTATTTGTTTTGAAGAGCTTTTTGGTGTAACAAACCAAGTTGATGGAACTGTGAAGGGCAAATACTTTGACAACTGGTACGTCATTTGCAGCAATGAACAATTCCTACTTCCTGACGACGATGTGTGACCCAACGAACAAGAAACCTGGTTTAATTTAGAACGGATCAATGAGAAGGAAAACTAACGGAAGAAAAAGTAAGGAAATAGGGATATACAATGACATTTCCAACCAAAGAAGATGAAATTGTGCTCTCCGGTTTAAGACTTTTGACCTGCCACCCTATGGCAAAGAGTCAAGCTGCAATTTTAAAAACATCCTGGAAGGCTACGCCAGTACAAAGACCGTTTGTCGTTTGCCAAATGTCCACACCTTACACAACCAGGTTCACATAGTCTTGGGTGGAGCCATGGGAGATGTATCTTCTGCGTCAAACGACCCGGTCTTTCCTCTTCATCATTCCTTTGTGGATCGTATCCGTCTGAGAAATGGCTTTGCAAGTTCAACAAGAGCGCTTCGTTTCTTGGAACATACGATACACGCATCGGACACAACAAAGCTGATGACGTCATTGTACCACTTTATGCTGTGTATACTCATCAACAGATTTTTAAGAAGTCTTTCTATTGAGTTCAGTTATAACTACGACGATGTCGACGAGGATGGTAAGTACACATGAAGTTTCTACATGACCTTGATTTATTTTTTCCTTTACCTTGAATGCGATTTAGTGTAATAGACGATATTCGTATTCCCCGACGGCCGTGGGACGAGAGGCTTCACAGCATAATTGTGAGGTTAAAGCGGGGAACTTTTTGGCAAAAACACAAACAAACATTGGTCAGTCGGGGCTGAATCGCTGCGAAACGATAGAAATCAGCCAAAAAATGCAAGATTTAATTGCCGAAACCTTACGGGTAAGCTAAAGGGATATCTGTTTCAAAGAACAAAACTGTGGGAAGAGCTGGTCGTACTAACAGCAAAACTTAAAAAGCCACGAAGCCAAAAGAAGAAACAAGAAGTAATCAAGAAAATGGTCTATTGTGTCAAAATGTCAATACTCGAATCCTTTTTATATAATTTTATTCTTATTATTATTCTTTTTCTCTTGTGTGTATCTGTAGTGTGGAGCTTAAACTGCTCAGTATTATCGTCTGTACCAAACTCTGTGTTCAACTGCGTGCACGTTTTTGTACTCTCGCACAGTTGTTATCGAAGATAATGTAACTTAAATTTAAAAATAAACTTTACCTAGTCATCTTTGATCAAACTGGTTTAACTTTCTTATAATACACATGGACTGTGTGCAGAACGCTAAGCTCCGTCCTGATAAGTAACTATCCACTGAATGAGTCGTTTGGTTTACTTCAAATACACATTCAAGATTTTGCATCCGCTCTGATAATAAATAACTTCAAATCATAAGTGTTTCCCTTGTACATGCAACAGAACTGATCAGTGATCGAGATCGATCGAAACATGCCTTGCTCTCTAAAATCAGTAGTTGTTCGTTTGTTACGGATTGTTATTCCAAATATATTACAATTATATTAATTTATATTAATTTAGTACTTTGACTGTCCAATGAAGACTTCAGCAGTGCATGCTGAGATGCGGCTGTGTGGGTTGCTGATGTCATTGATGCCAGTAAGGCAGTTATTACTTGGTGACTGAAGATCATAAAGTGCAAAGGAAAATAACGGAACGTAGAAAGAATATAATAGCCAAATATAATATTTAACAATTATTTTTTGAAATCGAGGTGAATAGTGGCTCGCCACAAAGTGGCGAGGTAAATATTTCTAAAGCCACTATTCACCGAAATTGAAAATAATTATTGAAATCATATCAAAGCAAGCTAAAAGTGTCGTCTTTTAAGTAGCTTCGGAAGTGCTCAAACGTCTTCGGGAACATCTGCGGACATTTAATTTTTGGCAACGTTCGGAAGTCTTCGGAAATTTGTCGAAAATCTCCGGAAGTGGCCGGGACGTTTACGGAAATCTCCGTCATGACAAGGCGAAAATCTCACGCATTTGACTCAGAAAATGTTGGCAGGTATAACATTGAGACGTAGATAGTAAGAAGACCAAGAAAAACCGTCTCTGAATCATCTCAGTAAAAACTGCCAATTGCCTGTCAGTAACGCCCTCATTCGGAGCAGCCATCGGATACTGGCGCGTTCTCAGAGGAGCGTAAATTTGAGATCATCTGGTCATTTACAACAGATGGTACATGACATACATGAGTTTTACAGTAAAATCATTAACGAAATAAGAAACATAAGCATCTTGCTGCTAAGATTACCCTTAAAAACGCACATTTGATCACATTGCATGGAAAGAGTGGGACAATGCTATTTTAAGGCCTTAAAAAAAGGGTTTTGTAGAAAATAAGGGACAATCAGGTCCTCTGTCAGCTGACAGTAAAACCCAAGGCAAATGTCAGTTGTCAGTTAAAATTTTGACCATTTGTCAGTTGTCAGTTAACCCCATCCAGACTCTCATGTGAGAGTAGGGTTGAAAATATTCAAAACAGAGAGCTAAGCTGAGCAAAACAGAGTCAGAGTAAAACACGAGAGGAGTGCAATTATCGTTCAGTTAATCAAAAATACAGTGTAAAGGGATCTGTTATCTCGACCCTGGACTCCTCAAGTGTATCGCTACGATTTTACTTTGGATATTTTGAATCCCTAATATTTTGAGCATCCTACAATGTCGAACCAACTGTACGTCCATTTAAATAGTTTTAGCACAGTTCTATAAATATAACCTCCCTCGATACCCTTAGGGTCAATATGTGTATCGTGCAACCCTTCCCACAGGAAGAACGCTTTCATTTTGGTGTCTTTAGTGAAAAATTAAAGCTCACCAAAAGTTCTGTTCCATCTTTAATTACCTTTAGTTGTGACATTAAATTTCCGAAAGGTTTTCTGTCCCTTTAGTTTACCTTTAATTGACCTTTTGGTTACATTAAAGACTAATAACCTTTAGGTCTCGTTTTAAGTGTCTTTAATTTATTCCAAAATTAGCTATTAAAATTTAGCACCTTTAATTTCAAATTAAAGCAAATTTAAATGATCTTAGATCTTTCCTCATCTTTAATTTGAACTTAAACATTCGTTAAAGTAACGCAGAAAGAACGCTTGTATTTCAGAGTCTTTTCGGATACTTAATTAAAGCTTAACAAAACATCTTTGTGATTCTTGAAAATTAATAATTTCAAGTGACATTAAGTTGACCTTTTGGGTCAAGACAAACTACGTGCACTCGCTCGCTCGCATGAGGAATCCTGACTACTCTATATGGCAACCCAATCAGCGTCTAAAAAACAAATTCTATCCAGGAGGACCCTCGGCGTTTATGCCAGTCCAAAGGATATTTTCAAGATTCGCCTCAGCTGAAGTGGATGTAGAGGGACAAAAACAAGTTGGGATGGCTCCCATCAACAGGAATGTTCAACTGTAATAACAATTGTTGCAAAGCTCATAAAAATCCAGAACACACCCACGCCTTTCATTTGACGCTTTACAGTATAGCTGGGTAAAAAGTGGCAAGATGTTTTCTACCTTTACATACATATAATTATTAGCATCGTTTGAAACTAATGAATAATACTACTAATAAAAAGTTTAACTGGTGTTATCATGAATTGCTTTTTTTTATTCTCTTTTTGTCACACAATGTCACTGAAAGTTCATCTCAGTACCAAAGCAGTAACTGTGAATTCCTGAAAGAAAACTGAAGCAAGTCTTTTCGCCTGATATCGGTGGACACTCCATCGCCTGCTGCATAACCCTGTGTCAAAGAAAAAATAAAACCTCACATCATAATTGTCAAAACTCTAGAAAGCTATGGCTACTGTCATTGAAAGCACCATTTGTGTGCAATTAGTCATTCAAGTGATACAAAATTTGCTGCTTACTGTGTGTCGACTGGAAAAGGTGCAGAAACTCAAAGATCTGACAAAAAGCCGTCACTCGCATTCTGCACCATAAGCAATAAAATCTCACATCAGAATTGTTGAATCTCTAGAAAGCTATGGCCACTGTCATTGAAAGCACCATGTTATTCAAGTAACACAAAATCTACTACTTAATATGTGTTCACTGGAAAGGGTGCAGAAACTCAAAGATCTGACAAAAAGCCGTCACCCGCATTCTGCACCATAAACAATAAAATCTCACATCATAATTGTTAAATTTCTAGAAAGCTATGGCCACTGTCATTGAAAGCACCATGTTATTCAAGTAACACAAAATCTGCTGCTTAATACGTGTTCACTGGACAGGGTGCAGAAAAAGATCTGACAAAAAGCCGTCACTCGCATTCTGCACCATAAAGAATAAAATCTCACATCATAATTGTTAAATTTCTAGAAAGCTATGGCCACTGTCATTGAAAGCACCATGTTATTCAAGTAACACAAAATCTGCTGCTTAATACGTGTTCACTGGAAAGGGTGCAGAAACTCAAAGATCTGACTAAAAGCCGTCACTCGCATTCTGCACCATAAAGAATAAAATCTCACATCACAGTCATTGAAAGCACCATGTCATTCAAGGAACACAAAATCTGCTGGTTAATATGTGTTCACTGGAAAGGGTGCAGAAACTCAAAGATCTGACAAAAAGCTGTCACTCGCATTCTGCACAATAAACAATAAAATCTCACATCATAATTGTTAAATTTCTAGAAAGCTATGGCCACTGTCATTGAAAGCACCACGTCATTCAAGGAACACAAAACCTGCTGCGTAATATGTGTTCACTGGAAAGGGTGCAGAAACTCAAAGATCTGACAAAAAGCCATCACTCGCACTCTGCACCATAAACAATAAAATCCCACATCATAATTGTTAAATTTCTAGAAAGCTATGGCCACTGTCATTGAAAGCACCATGTTATTCAAGTAACACAAAATCTGCTGCTTAATACGTGTTCACCGGAAAGGGTGCAGAAACTCAAAGATCTGACTAAAAGCCGTCACTCGCATTCTGCACCATAAGCAATAAAATCTCACATCACAGTCATTGAAAGCACCATGTCATTCAGGGAACACAAAACCTGCTGCTTAATATGTGTTCACTGGAAAGGGTGCAGAAACACAAAGATCTGACGAAAAGCCGTCACTTGCATTCTGCACCATAAACAATAAAATCTCACATCATGATTGTTTAAAAATTTCTAGAAAGCTATGGCCACTGTCATTGAAAGCACCATGTTATTCAAGTAACACAAAACCTGCTGCTTAATATGTGTTCACTGGAAAGGGTGCAGAAACTCAAAGATCTGACTAAAAGCCGTCACTCGCATTCTGCACCATAAAGAATAAAATCTCACATCACAGTCATTGAAAGCACCATGTCAATGAAGGAACACAAAATCTGCTGGTTAATATGTGTTCACTGGAAAGGGTGCAGAAACTCAAAGATCTGACAAAAAGCCGTCACTCGCATTCTGCACCATAAACAATAAAATCTCACATCATAATTGTTAAATTTCTAGAAAGCTATGGCCACTGTCATTGAAAGCACCATGTTATTCAAGTAACACAAAATCTGCTGCTTAATATGTGTTCACTGGAAAGGGTGCAGAAACTCAAAGATCTGACAAAAAGCTGTCACTCGCATTCTGCACCATAAGCAATAAAATCTCACATCACAGTCATTGAAAGCACCATGTCATTCAAGGAACACAAAACCTGCTGCTTAATATGTGTTCACTGGGAAGGGTGCAGAAACTCAAAGATCTGACGAAAAGCCGTCACTTGCATTCTGCACCATAAACAATAAAATCTCACATCATAATCGTTAAATTTCTAGAAAGCTATGGCCACTGTCATTGAAAGCACCATGTTATTCAAGGAACACAAAACCTGCTGCTTAATATGTGTTCACTGGAAAGGGTGCAGAAACTCAAAGATCTGACAAAAAGCCGTCACTCGCATTCTGCACCATAAACAATAAAATCTCACATCATAATTGTTAAATTTCTAGAAAGCTATGGCCACTGTCATTGAAAGCACCATGTTATTCAAGTAACACAAAATCTGCTGCTTAATACGTGTTCACTGGAAAGGGTGCAGAAACACAAAGATCTGACGAAAAGCCGTCACTTGCATTCTGCACCATAAACAATAAAATTTCACATCATAATTGTTAAATTTCTAGAAAGGTATGGCCACTGTCATTGAAAGCACCATGTTATTCAAGTAACACAAAATCTGCTGCTTAATATGTGTTCACTGGAAAGGGTGCAGAAACTCAAAGATCTGACAAAAAGCTGTCACTCGCATTCTGCACAATAAAGAATAAAATCTCACATCATAATTGTTAAATTTCTAGAAAGCTATGGCCACTGTCATTGAAAGCACCACGTCATTCAAGGAACACAAAACCTGCTGCGTAATATGTGTTCACTGGAAAGGGTGCAGAAACTCAAAGATCTGACAAAAAGCCATCACTCGCACTCTGCACCATAAACAATAAAATCCCACATCATAATTGTTAAATTTCTAGAAAGCTATGGCCACTGTCATTGAAAGCACCATGTTATTCAAGTAACACAAAATCTGCTGCTTAATACGTGTTCACCGGAAAGGGTGCAGAAACTCAAAGATCTGACTAAAAGCCGTCACTCGCATTCTGCACCATAAGCAATAAAATCTCACATCACAGTCATTGAAAGCACCATGTCATTCAAGGAACACAAAACCTGCTGCTTAATATGTGTTCACTGGAAAGGGTGCAGAAACACAAAGATCTGACGAAAAGCCGTCACTTGCATTCTGCACCATAAACAATAAAATCTCACATCATAATTGTTAAATTTCTAGAAAGCTATGGCCACTGTCATTGAAAGCACCATGTTATTCAAGTAACTCAAAATCTGCTGCTTAATATGTGTTCACTGGAAAGGGTGCAGAAACTCAAAGATCTGACTAAAAGCCGTCACTGGCATTCTGCACCATAAGCAATAAAATCTTACATGATCAGCACCTGGTCCTGCCTGGTGGCCTCTAGCAACCTGCCTTTGTTTTGGTGACGGTGAAATAATTACTGTTTTTCGAGTATAGGCTCTCCAAGAAGATACCGTTATATGAGAAAGTGATGAGTGAGTACAAGAGAAATTCAACTCGCTTTTCTAGATAAATTTTGTGTACGCTTGAGCGTTTTCTGCTTACCAGATGCATATGAATAACCTTATTGATGGTAAAGCTTATACTGAGAGAAAATCGATGTCAGCTTAAATTAGCTTAAATAAATCGCTCTGTAGGTTTTTTTTTCTGGAACTATTAAACATGCATCGCTATTTA
>NC_133202.1:25835963-25858463 GCF_958299795.1 Porites lutea
AAATAAAAACCTTATACAGATCACACTTATTGACATCACAGTGTAAAAACACTACTACAACACAGACTGTTAGCTGTCAAAACACTGAACAAACTTACAACAACATCCTCCTTTCTCATGCATTTTGTTGTTTTTCTTCCGCATGAGTTAATTCAGACTAAGCATTAGCCTCCACAGAGGAGGGGCAAGGGGTGCGAGAGGTAAACTATATCTATGCAATCCCGTGTCCTACTGGGCCCCGGTAAGTTCCACATAGTGGTTCTAGTTGCTTTATATTTCACAATATAATTGTGGTATTCACTGTGTTATGGTCATGTTCTATTAGCCTTCTTCTAACTTGTTCTTAACTTACTGGTTCTTTCATAGATGCTCTCATAGTACACTGGACAAAACTGTTCTGGATTGATGTTATATTATCAAAAATAAAACAAGCCAAGGAACCTCAATTATATTTTTCTCTTTTGAACTTTATCAAATTCCACACATGGGAAAATGTTTTCATGTTGATCGCGCAAGGAGGACTTGCATTACAGTATATCCAAACATGGTAACGAAATCACAAAGGTATGCAAAATCAAGTGATTTCTAAGAAAAAAATGAATACAAAAAATTAAGGGTTGTTGTGTTAAGAATATTGCGATGTTTTTGTGGATGTTTTGAAAAGCATTCAACAGGAAAACACAAAGAAAATGTAAGGACAGTCTACAACTTATTTGACCACTGAAATATGGCACTTTCTTCAGAATATGGTTGTCTTAAAACTCTTCTTACCACTAGATCGGTCTTCAGTTTGAAGATGGCGTCCTGTTGGAGGGGGGTGAATAGGTCCGCGGATCGGCGTATTTGGCCTTAAAAAGCTCACGGATTGTGGATTTCGGCGATAAATCGAGCGGATTCGCGGATTTGAAAAATACCGTGGATCGCGGGTAAGCTGAAAGTTTTGGCCCGGTTTCCGGATTCTGTCAGTCTAGAAGTTCGGATTGTGGATCGGATCCTCAATTTTCGGTCGGCCTTGGTTAATGTGCTGGTGTTTTGTCGGCTAACGTTCCACTTCCGAGGTTTCCGGAAGAGACTTTCTCGTGACCCGACGCATATACATGTATTCTAGTATAGACAGCGTGACGGAAATGACGTCAGGCAACCTTGTGCATGGTTCCTGCATGGTGACTGGTTCCGAATGGCGGTAATGCTAAGTGACCTGACAAGATCTGTGAATGCGTTCGTGTAAATTGTCTAAATTGCAAATTGGAAACTAGAACTATCGAGTGTGTAGCCTTTTACCACGAAGGTGCTAAAGGCGATTACTTTATTCAAAAAAATAGGTGTCGATGCTGCGTCGATTCCAGTCATTGGGGAAGTGTGGTGAACGGCTACGCGAGCACGTTCGGTAAGTTTTATATTTGGTTATACATGAACTGATATACATTATGTTCTTCGAAGCTATTTCAGCTAGTTTGCTTGTCTTGATCGTTAACTTAATAGACCTATTCACAGTTTCTGTCGCCATATTGGTTGAGGGCAAACACGGCAAAATTTACAATAAATGTATGGTAAAAGTCGGGAGTTTGATGCTCTATAATTTGAGGAAAGTTGACATTCTGAAATTTCTATGATTTACAAACTAAAGATACTGGTAAAACAGTTAACTAATTGAAGGGCATCGGTTCACTGAGAAGCGAGAAGTCTTACTTTTAGTTTTCATACAAATTCGTTTTCCCACTAACGGCAGCTCCATTTTACAGACAAAGAGACAAATATCTTCTTGAAAATCGTCAAATTAGTTGTTTTACCGACAGGACATCAACCTTTCTTGTTTGGAGTTTCCACTCGCTTTGGGAGACAAGTTCGAATAAACCACAGACTCATTTCGTAAAAGGTAAAGCTTCAAGCCAAGTGGCCCATACTGCTGGAGCTTATCCTGGTTTCCGTAGCATTAAGCAGCTTGGAATATTTCTACTTCCCCCTGGATGGGATGCTAGTCCATCGCAGGGTTACCCCCAGCATTATTTCGCCGGTACCCATTTATACACCTGGGTGGAGAGAGGCACTGTGAGAGTAAAGTGTCTTGCCCAAGAAGACAACGCAGTGCCCCGGCCAGGGCTCGAACTCGGACCGTCCGATCCAGAGTCCAGGGCACTAACCATTAGCTCACAGCGCCTCCCACATTCATTTCGTAAGATGAGAGTTATTTGCCGTAATCACATCCGCTGGACTGTTATACTGGATTTTTGGGCCCTCACATTTAATGTTAGGATTGACAGCGACTCATGAACTATAAAAAAATCAAATTTACAAATTGATCGGTGAAATGATAAACTGGATTTTGCTCCTTATATTTAATGCTAAAATTGACGATCATTGAGTACAAAACAAACTACGAGTAAATGAAACTCTGTATTTGCACCGGAAAACAAATGCAGTTTACCGTGGCTAACCCTTTTATCCGTCTGTTGCCAAGTGAAAAAGATTATGGTCTCAAGACTTCCAAGATGAACCATGGAAAATACTTACTGGTAAGCAAATTACTATGAAGTTGAGTTCTGCCTTTTCCGAATTTTGTGGCTCGACTAGAAGCATGTCCAAAGTGATGTCAGTAAGCAAATTTATTGAAAAATCTTTTACGCAATACCAGATACTTCCATTTTTCAAGCTTGCAGACTTTTTGATTAGTCAAATCTGTATTGTTGGAAGAAACATTATAAGCTTTGTCCTTAATGCTTAACGTTTTGAAACTTGAACGAAAACTTCTTAAACATGAAGTCCCGCATCTGTTGCGATTACAGAACAACTATATTAAGTAATTCATTTTTCATGCTACAACGCTACTTTCTATATACCAGGAAAAATTTTTAAAGTAACGCGGATTCGGATTTGAACAAAAATTAAGTCGGATCGACGGATCGGGCCTAAAAATACCACGGATCGGCGGATTTGCATACCCCTATTCACCCCCCTCCTGTTGCTCGTGCTTAACCAGCCTCAAAATGCTGCTGTGTTAAAGCGTAGTAGGCCAAGAACTTCAGACACTGCTGGGCCTCTCTAATAGTTGCTGGACCATATTTCTAGGCTCTTCTCCCAGGAGCTTGCCATTTAGTCTCACATTATGTTGCACAACAGCTTGAAACAACTCTGTGGATTTGCCTCGTGGCGCTTCAGTGGTAGCATATATATGTATCATGATGTATCAAAGGATAATTATACTGCTTCATGTCAATGACTCGATCCAAGTTATCTTTGCTGAAAGATTTATTTGGAGACAACATTCTAACATGACAACACTTCTTTTTCATTGAAAAACATGTGATGTTGTTTTTTCTTAAAAATTACGTGATTTTGTGTACCTTGGTGATTTTGTTAGAATACTAAGTTTTGATACGCCATAACGCAATTCCTCCTTGTGTGATCAACATGAAAATATTACTCCATGTGGGGAATTTAGTATTGTTTAAAGGACAAAAATATCATTAAGGGTCCTTTTGGCTTGTTTTATTTTTGTATAAATATAAAACATCAATCCAGAACGGTTGTGTCTCGTAAGGTATTGCCTCCTTGGTTGTTAGTGACATACACCTCTACTCACTGTTAATAATTTTAAAGAAAGACCTGTACATGCAAGGCAAAACTGAGAACATTAGACACTGTTTTAAGATGAATAAAAAGATTTTTCCTCTCTTTATCCCAGAAAACATACAATTATCTTCTCCATAAAAGTATAGTGCAACAGCATTTTTTATGAAAATATTCTCTTCAGGGGGGTCCCAACCAAGTTAGATAACAGAAAATTCTGTGGCATGGGATGTATGACAAGCACCCCCTGGAATGGAAAGTATAGGGGTGTGGGTGGTCTAAAGTAAAAGTACCCTCCATAGGGGTGGGGGGGGGGAATATTATTGATGGTTTCTGGAACTACACATTACAGTTTACTTATATCACAGTCAACTGTAAGTTGTGAGTCAGGCAACAAATAACCCTTGCTTTTAATATATTTTTGTGGTAAAAGTAGTACATATGTAGTGTTAAGAAGTCTTCGCATTTTTTAAACTTTTTTTGCAATATTACCGTAAAATTCTGCATGCCTCCATGTATAAGCCCCTCCTGTAACGCAAAAAACCCTCCATTAAATCACCCCTCCAAATAATAAGCCCCTTGGGGGCTTGTACTTAGAAAATTGCCGTCAAATACTAAGTAAAACAAAGCAAAAACGGTAAATTTACTTCCAACCATATGGCTAGCCCAATCGATTTTGAAACACAAATTTCCCTCTGTAGATAATTAAGCCCCTCCAAATATAAGCCGCTCCAAAAATAATCCCCTCAAAAAGGGCCTTTGAAAAATGTAAGCCCCGGGGCTTATTTTCAGAATTTTATGGTATTTCAACTCAGTTGCTTTAAATGTCAGAAATTGATTTCTTGGAAATGAACCATTACAGTCAAACCTCTCTAATACGGACACTGAAGGGACAGAGCGAAGTGTCCGTATTAGAATATATATATATATATAAAAGAGGTCACCACGATGACGTCACTTTTATAAATCCACTTACAGTTTTAAGTGTTGGAGCTAAAACCAGGCTTACAATCGTCTTTAAACTGCATTTAAGTTTATTAATTCACAGTACAAAGACACTTTTTTAAGTAGCATAAAAAATTGTACATATCAGCTACATACGTACAGTCGTAGGCAAATCACTGTTTTAAGATGAAACAAGCTAAAGCGCAATGCTGTATGTAAAAAGTTGTAATGTAAAGCACAATTCTGAAAGTGTCTTTTGTTTTTTTGCAAGTGCAGTAAACAGTTACTAGAGTACAAAATGTAATAGAAACGATCTTCATGCTATCCGTAGTTATTGAAGCCTTCAAAAAGTTGGTTAACATGTTCCTCTGTACACCTTTTGCAAATTAATTGTTTGGTATACAGCAACTGGGCTTTTGAGGTCACCTTGCATAGCTCATCAGCCAGACTAGATGGGATTTACCATGTGCAAATTCACTTGATCGGGATTCGAATTCACCTGATCACTACAGCGTCCATAATAAAGAGGTTAAGTTTATACGAATTTACTCTCTAGTGACAAGACTTAGTGTCCGTTGTCCGCATTAGAGAGAGTCCATATTATAGAGGTTCTTTTTTAAAGAAAATGTGTGAGAATTTTGTCGGGACATTGGAAACTGTCCGAAATATATAGAGGTGTCTGTATTAGAGAAGTGTCTGTACCGAGAGGTTCGACTGTGGTTTAGTAGGAGAAACAGAAATCCATTTGTGGTGTGTTTACGTCCTCCATAAAATGTCCGGTGACATTTGAAAACTCAGTGAGGCTAATATTATTATTTTCAGCTTGAATCACTGTTGCATCTTGAACATGTTGCTGAAAATATTATTTTCTTTTTTGTCATTTAAAGGGAGTCAGGAATTTGCATTTAGGAGGGTACAGCGTACATAATCCATCCAGTTCCACAAAAGTTTATTCTTGTCAATTTATGTGATTTTTCTAGAATAAGATTTTAATAGACCAATTGAAAATTTATGGTATAAAGATTTACAACAAGTTTAGAAAGTTAGAAAGAATTGTATATGATGCTTCAAAAGCTGAGTAGCAGACATATTTAACATTCAAGTTTCTCTTATAGATGTTTTTGAATAATTGTTGTGACTTAACCTTATGGATTAAGTTGGCCAATGGCATATAAAGATATATTTTTTTCATTGAATCTACTGATTTCGTAGTTTTTAAAATAAAAAAAATTCATCAAAACAATTTTAAACTATTTTAAAGTATACAAATTCATCAAAACAATTTTTTCAGCACTATAATCTGTCACCATTTTGGCACACCATTGACAGGGCAACAAAGGGCTATATATCTGATAGCCCAGGGCTAGTGAGGCAACTCATGGGGTGTCCAGTGAGTAAGCAGCATTCGCCAAGATAGAGAGTAATCTGAAATGCTACACAAAAGGGGACTGGGGTTGGTTGACCAGCATGAATGCTTTACTGTGGCTACTAAACTTCAGCAACAGTTGGCTCAAAGGGCAATGAGTTTTAATTTTCACCTCACCGTGATTGAGGCACCTGTCAGCTTCTTCTCAGTAACAAAGGAGCTGTGACATTAAGCAACAGTAAGGGCAGATTTAGGGGTGGGCCAAATGGGGCCTTTTTTCCTTGAAATTGTTTTGTATTATTTTTATAGAATTCTCAGAACAATAAAACGTTTTCTATATAGCTGGCAAGTGGGCAAGTGTCCCAGCCACCCTTTTCTGAATTTTCTGGATCCACCCTTGGCAGATGCTGGTAAGATGAGTTGATGAGAGATTTGTTCATTTTTGATAACTTATAGGTGGTTTTCACGTTACGTCATCGCCGCCATGCTGGTGGACGGTAAACAAAAGATCGCTCATTAGCTCGCTTTGTTTGTCCACCAGCATTTGTTCATTTCACCATTGTTATTTGTGTCTCCCGAGATTGCATGAAAACCACCTATTAAGAGACCAAAAATCAATTCCAACGTACAGCATAAACGTAAACTTCACTGTACTAATCCTCTTGGTTGTCAATGTTCACTGGTTACGAAAAATGTACATGTATGCAGCGTGCAAAGAAAGTAGTGTCCGATAGCCCGGGGCTAGTGGATTTTGCTATCGGGCTAGTGAATTCTGTTTTTAACTTGCTCGTCGGGCAAGTTAAAAACAGAAGAACTGTGAAATCAATTCTGCTAGTCAAAAAGTTAAAAAAAAATGACGTCTGGGCTAATAAATGCTAGCTTCAGCTTGCCCGAATAGCAAGCTGTAAAAATGATTTTCTTTGCACCCTCTGTATTTATTGCATGCCATTATCAAAATAGAATAAATTATGCAAAAGATTCCAGTTAAACCCCACTAACCCAGTAGCCCAGAGGAGACAGAAAAAATAACTCAGGTTTGTGGAGATGGACCACATGGAGAGATCTAGGTTGGGAGGTACATGGGACAGGGCTTCTGATATTTCGCGTGGTCGCGGACCCGCGAAATTCAGGTATTTCCGCGAAATCCCGCGAAATTCCAACAAAACGCGAAATACCGCGAAATCGGCCAGAAATATTTCCAAATACATGTCGGCAAAACATATTTAATACTTATCTTGGCTATTAGACCTCTTTTATTCACCCCAAACGTCCAAATTTATCTTGAAACTTCGTCACTGCAGCGAGTAAGTTTTTAGATGAACGTTGCGAAAAACTGGGCACTAACCATAATGTTAATAAGCTTTAGCATTCGCTCATTCCTCGAGCGAACTGTTGTTGCAAGAGCAAATGATTATCCCTGTTAAAAAAACGTTAAACAACGCTGGTCATATCGACGAAAAATTGATCGATTTTAGCGAAATTTGCCAAAAAAAATCCAGCGAAATCGGCTGTTTTTTACTGATTGTTTCTTGGCGAAGTTTCCCCCCGAAATTTCCGGTGAAATCGGCCGATTTTTCTAAGAATTTGCCTCTGAATATCCTTCGAAATTTGACTTTTTTCCGCGTAATCGGCCGATTTTTCTGCGAACTTTGACTTTTCTCCCGCGAAAAACCCGCGAAATCGGCCGATTGTTCAGCGAATTTTGACTTTTTTCCCGCGAAAATCCCGCGAAATCAGTCGATTTTTCCGCGAATTTGCCCCTGAAAATCCCGCGAAATTTTGCTTTTTTTTCCGCGAAATATCAGAAGCCCTGATGGGAAGGAACTAATAATTTTTGTTGTCAGGGACTTGACTGATAGCCTTCTTTGTGTATTTCCCTGCAGTAATAACAGTTGCTTATGCTAAGCAGTATATCGATGACAAATGAGGATGGTGTTTCCATCCCTTTTTCTAATGGTTTATTTTTTTGCTCCTGCTATTCGTTGAATTACCTTTCCGTGTTGTTTTTCCAGATCTAAATCTGCCAAAGGCTGGTCCACAGGAAGTAAGATTTTTTGATTGTTTTTCTTCCTGTGGTTCTGATACTGTGTAAGCTTTCCTTGGGTTTCTAAGGTTGAAGTTGAAATAGCAGTTTTGCAAAAACAAACTGTATGTATACTGCTTGTTCAAAAGTAGTTCAAGAAACTTCCTCTTCTTGGCTTGCTATTATCTCTCTCTAAGCCACTGTATGACTTTGTGATTTCTCTTTTTTCAAAATTTGGGTATGATTGTAGGTCATGTGTATACTGTAAAGTCCTGTTTCATTATACGGTACCAGTATGAAAATCAACTCTTTTAGTTATTGGGATCTGAAATACTAGTTTTTGAGGTCCCCAAAGTAAGCAGCCCATGTTATTTTTGCTATTTCATTTATAGGTACTTTAATTTTAGTTTCAGTTCATATCATTCTCATAGTTGCCTTGCCCTGTTTGTTCCGTGGAGCTAAGCCCTGTTAGGCGGGGTTTGTACTGGGATAGGGGACACCTTTGGGATATTGATATACTTTGACTTTACTTTTATTTTTCAAAAAAAAGAGTTTCATTTTTTAAACACGCTTATAGAGGTTACATTTATAAGATTTAGAGTCAGAAGAGATTGCAAAGGACTTTCTTTGATCATATTCGTGTGTTTATTGCAAGTAGCTAGGGGAAGTGGTGAACTAGAGCTGACATATAGTCCTGCTTTTTATATCATCTGGCTTGTTTATAGCCTGCAGTGCTGTTGGCCAACATATGATGTATAGTATAGACATAGTTGGTTTAAAGAAGGTTAAAATTGTCTGCTGTGCTGGCTAGCTTGTTTATGGTACAGTATTGTTGTAAAGTGCAATAAACTCAACCAGAGTCCTGCACCCAATGACAATCAGCCAAACACGAGCCATGTTCACGAGGACAGTTAGTTGCCTATCAAAAACAAGATATCTCTTTAAATCTCAAAGTGCCACCAGCCCGAGTGTGTTCCTTGCACTTTGATATTAATTTAACTTAGAAAAATTTAGTAGGTTTCAAAAAATTGTATATTGGACTTAAAAAAGAATCAAAATTATGTTGAGCCATTGCCCCATCCAGTATATATTATATGCTGACAACCTCATCCATGTTGGTTTTTAAAATTGAGCAAATAGTGTAATTGATCATCCTTTCCTTTGCGACACCTCCATTCAGGGGACACAAAATTTGGTCCCAGAAAATGTGCACATAATCTTTGTATCTATTAACTCTATTGAAGGGACAAGTGACCTCTACTCAGAGGAAAGGGAGTCTTTTTCTGGGTCCAGAAACCTGGGTGTATTTCAACGTCCATTACCGCAGGGAACACCTCAGCACTCAAAAAGTCACTGACCTCAAAGAGGGCTGATATCTTTAAGTGCACACTCATCAAAAAATGGAAGCTTTCACAAACTGAACTATCTCACATAAATCAATGAAATACACAAATTTATTCAGTAAATTACCATTTCTGTACAGGTGTTACCTATTAAAAAATGTAAATTAAATTATATAAAAATAGAAAATAAAAACAAAATAGATAAAACAATAGGGAGTTAAAATACCACGACGGTGACGGCCACGAAAACGTCGCTTAAAAAGTAAATTTCCATTCTTGCAGTCTCTATCGCGATTACTCCAACTCATTTCTCCAACTCATTTACTTTGTCAAATGTAAGCAAAGCCTTTTTTGAGTTTTTGAGTTGAATTCCTAAGAATCATATTCAAGTTCAGGAACAGGGGCGTAGCTAGGATTTTGGAAGGGAAGCGGCAGAGGGGGGGGGGGGGGGGGGTGACACTGTGTCAAACCCAGAGTACTTACCAGTTTGGCATGTCGATATCCTGGCCGTGTTTTACTAAAAGTGACATTTTTTTTTTCGGATCAGCAGTAAGCGGTGGGGGGAGGGACAAGCCTACAAAATAGCTGCATAGATTAATAAAGTTCCACCTAGCATAAATTACTCTCTTTTAGTTACGAACAAGAACATGGTCCACCGCAGATGTTCGGTCCTGCAAATGGAGTAAGTAACGAATCTAGCACTGGAAAAGATTTATCGCATGTTGATTCTTCATATTCGCGCGTTTTGGCCTATTATCTGTCTGGATTTGTTAAAACGTGGCTACAAACCACACCCTGGCTACATCCCTGAGGCAGAGAAAGATAATTTAGCCGTTGCTTCTTTACGTCCTCCATAAAACGTAAAATTTGGCATTTTCCTGTCGTAGTCATGCAGCGATGGTAAAAAAATGTACAAAAAAGCGTGATGCACATGCAGAGTTGTTGCTTTGCCTATTCATTTCAACCTATTGCCTTTTTGACGTTCTCCTTGTCGTCGCCGTTGTGCTTTGCACTGTGAGCCTGTTGACTTTCTTGATCGGCATTATTATGAATATCTTTAATAAGACTTTTTTATGCTTCATTTCTTGTACACTGTACAAGTTAAAATTCACACCAAATAGTATTGCATGAAACCTGAAATGATGCGACAATGGCCGCTATTGTCAAGTGAAATTTACCCCACGTTATAAAGTTATTCTTCAGGTATTATTAAGTCAGTCCGATAATGATTTTTTCTGTGTGTCTTTCATAAAAATATTTATCATCTTAAGCTAGTTTTCTTACACTCATTATTCCCCTTTGTTCAAATTGTAATCTTTCATTACTGTGGGGAAGAGAAGATGTTGCCTGGTTTGCTCATGGTAGGGAATTAAGGGAGATGTGGTGTTGCCCCCTTCCTAAAGGTCTGGGGACGAGCCAGGGACCACATGGTCTAGTGTATACTGGGCAACCTCATAGGAATTGGCTGGGAAAACAATGAACAAACAAAGTAACCATAGGACCCTAGCCCGAGACAAAAGAGCTGCAACATATGGCAATTCAAATAAATTAAAGGTTCTGAAGAGCTGCAAGGCTACTGTTATGACAAATGATTTTGAGCTGAACGTATTGAACAAATTTTGCTGTAACTGATGGTGCACCGGTTTATAATGGTACTAGTGAAATCTCGGTTAAATAGACGGTGTAGTTGTATTCAGTTGTTATTTTGCGGTACAGTAAACACCCGCAGCAGAAATGAGAATCTTCTTTTCTGAAGTCTGGCAAATAAATAAGTTCTTGTAATTTGGGGTACCTTATCGGCAATTCAGGCTAAGTAGGTTGTTAATTTTTATGAGGGAAATAATAGATTGTCGATTACCAGAAAAATAAATAAGCTTTTTATTTATTCACAATTGTGTTATTATAACCCTAACAAAACTGATTACCGAATTTTTATATAGTTTTATAGTACAGTATGTTTTTGTGTATTTACATTTACAACTCAAAGTTACACTCCTTTGTTAAGTTGTTTGTCATAATTTAACTGTAACGCACATATAAGAACCTGCTTGATTTTGCTTGGCTAAACAGGTTCTTGTATTTCTGGGTATTTAGTGGCAATTGTCTGCCAAGAGGTTCTTAATCCAAAGGTTCTTATTAGCGGATGTTTACTGTAACTGCCTCTATAATTAACCCATTCAAACCTGTATTAAGCGATCACCAAAGTCCTGGAAGTAGCTTCCCTTGATTATTGTAAAAACTGATCTGTATTTAGTAGTTACCTCTATTGAGCAGACGTGGTCACCTGTTTTCGAGGTCCCAATGAGTAATTTGTTATTGTCTTTCCCTTCATTAAACTGTCCCTTAGACAAGATGTGGAATACTAGTGCAAAAGGATACACTGTGTAGGGCGTTTAGTGGTCTTTTACAGACTTACCAAAAAATGTGAGATTCTGAACCTAGAGCTGGGAAAAGTAGTGAGAAATGGCTAAAAAGTCGTGAGGTGTCCCAAATGTCCTAGTGGAAGGACGTTCAGTGGAGATTATGGGTTTTGGAAATCACCATATCACTTTAAAGTTGGAACAGTAAACATCATGATCAATTTTACGATTTAGTTTTTGTAATTTGTGTGTTTTGTTGGCGCCATCTTGAAACAAGAGAAACAGTAAGTCTCCATATTTGGTGGCAACGGCAAGTTGCGCGGTAGGCTAAAAGAATAGTCGCGTTTGATTACCTTCTATTACCGTTTTCTTTGAGTTGAGCTGGCTATCTATTGATATCTAACTTAGAAACGACCCTACAGTTCCAAAATTGTTTGGAGTTTGACTTTTCGAGAAAGCGTGAGAAATATCAGTTGCCAACTAGTGAGAGTGTGAGACAGGTCCTAAAATCGTGAGACTCATGACAAAGTCGTGAGACTTGACAAGTCTGCTTTTACTTCCTTTATTTTGGCACAAGAAGGCTACTAACAGTTTGAGGTCAATTTGTTGTGGGATAGATATTTCGCTCTATCGCCATCTTCATTTCCATGACTAATTCGTAGGTTTGCAAACCCGTCAACCTGTATTAAGCAGTGAGTAAGTCATTCCCAAGTATGACCGCTTAATACAGGTGTGACTGTAAAACTTAATTTATTTCATTATCTTTCCTTACTGTTTCAGTTTCTTATCATTCCTGAATCTACAATGAAGGTCACCAAGGATACAGTTACAATTAGCGAACTAAAGAAGTGGTATGTTTCAAATAGACATACTGTTCAACTGAAAGATGCTGATCCAAATGAGCTTCAGCTTTTTATCGAAAAGATGCCCGCCTCTGTCAAAGGTAAGACTAAGAGTATGAAATGCAATTTCCAATACTTTTTTAAATTTTGGTTGTGCAACAGCACATGGTTGAACCTCTAGCTGTACGTGATGTAGTGTATAGATACAGGCAGATCAAGCTTATGGCGAGAGTTCAGTAGTTAGTTTGGTTGTTATAAAGCCGTACAGGTGCAGTCAGACAATGATACAGGCAGCCCAAGCTTATGGTGTCAGTAGTTAGTTAGGTTTTGGTTTTTGAATTATGATAAAACCCGTACATATGTATGGATACAGGCAGTCCAAGCTTATGGTGTGACTAGTTAGTTTTGGTTTTAGTTTTTGAATTTGAAGGCATAATGGTTAAACCTGTACAGGTAGTCAGGCAATGATACAGGCAGCCCAAGCTGTTGGTGTGGAAAGTTAAATAGTCTGTAGGTTTTGATTTTTGAATTTAAAGACATATGGTTAAACCTGTACAGGTAGTCAGGCAATGATACAGGCAGCCCAAGCTGTTGGTGTGAGAAGTTGAATAGTCTGTAGGTTTTGATTTTTGAATTTAAAGACATATGGTTAAACCTCTGTTCATGTGCAAGGGTAACGGGGCTGTAATTATTAAAAGTTTTAAGTGAAATTTTCAGACACAATGATGAGCCAGTTATAAAAGCAGAGTTTCATATAAACGGTGTTAAACAAAATCGCGTTCTGTCAGAACGCTTTTAAATTTGGTCTACTTTCGGCCTTTCTGTGTCTGTTACGCGGCAAAATATTGTAATTGATAGAATTAACGCAAAATTTAATGACATTAAGCATTTTAAAACAGCTCTCTGAACAAAATTTGGGAATTACATAACGCGAAGTGTAACAAATTTTTAGCGCAAAACGTAACAACTTCTTTTGCGCGAAATGTTACAAAGCAAAATGTAACAAATAAAGCTGTTAAGAAAAAGAAAACTTGGTGAGCGTGTAAGCCTCCTTTTTAAGGATTGTCACGAGACCCGCCGTTCGATGCAAAAATTATTGCGCTTTTTTGAATGGAAAAATCTTTGAATATTTCTTTGCACACTTTCGGAAGGGTAAATAATCGAGCAATTAAATTTACCAAACGAGATGGGTCTAAGAAAAACTATTTTTTACCCCTTCTATACCTGTTCTTTCAATAGGCTTATCGTGTTTAGTCGATTACATGTAAAGGCTGCCCTGGAATAAACATTCAATTGACGCTGTTCTCGAATAATCGCCGCACATAACCAGAGGAATGCGGCGAAGTTGCCCGAAGTTGCTTGAATTTTACAAAAAGTTGCTCCTTAAGTAAAATCAAAATGATATGAGCAGGTGACAGCCATTTTCGCGTTTTTAAGACAAACGCCGCTAGTTAATTACAATAATGCAATTCAAAACTACTTCCTTCTTTGCCCTGTTTGTAAACACAACTGCTGCAGGTGACATTCAAACGTAAAAATGTGGAATGTCTTTCGTTTTCCTGCGCAATAAGAGTACTTAATTAACTGATTTTACTGTACACGTGATTGCCGAGAAATAGTACATGACAATTATTATGTAATGGTAACAGGACTGAGTGGAGTCCAATTCGGTCTGTAATCATACGAGTGATTAACAAAATCGGACGACCGCGTAGCGGGAGTCCGATTTGTTTAATCACGAGTATGATTACAGACCGAATTGGACGACACGAAGTTCTGTTACCAATTAATCATAATTTTAACAAAATTTGTGATATATAGGGCTCTTTTTAAATCAAAACACAAGAAATTCCAAGATTTTTTCGCTAGCTATGAAAAAAAAAAGCCATTTAAGCGCGCGCTTGATGGCGCGTACTATCCAATTACTTAGGCATGACGCGTACTGTCCTATTAAACTGTCCTATTAAGGCTGAAATCAGGGCAGTTGAGAACCAATCAGATTTGAGAATTTTGTTATAGTTATGATTAATCACCAAATAGTTACAATAAAGGAAAAAAAATCGTATTGGTCGCATAAATCAGTCAGTATCGTGTGAAAAAGAACGCTGTGAGTCGAAAGTCCTTCATGAGATCAATATCTTTGTTCTCTTTGGTTTTCTAGCTATTGCAGCGTTTTCAAGCTGACTTGGATTTGCGTCCAGCTTTTTGGCTTCGCTGATAGTAGTCAGAGTTAGCGAGTTAGAATTTTCTTCCTCTAAACTAACTGAAAATTCAATGTTTGCCATCATTATGAAAAAGGCACGAACGGCTGACCCCAGACCGCGGGCAGTTTAACTGAGAAGCAGGGGTGGGTGTTAGGTGGCTGAGGGGTGGGGCATGGGGCACAAATTTCGATTTTCACGTTCTTAAATGATATCTATAATTATAACATTAAAGAACTGAAATGTTCTTATAAGGATATATAACAAGGCTTAAACAGTATCATAGGACTGTTTAATTGCCTTATGTTGCTTACAATTTAATCAAGTTGCCCCAAAAACTAAAAGTTGCTCCAAAAGGTGCCAAAAAGTTGCCTGAGCAACTTGTGGCTAGGGCTAGTCTACACCATCCAGACTATTACAATTCTATCTTAAAAATTAAGAAACACTGCGGCTTTTTTTATACGGTATATCACGCTGGTTCCTACATGCTTGTGCTTATAGTTAACGTGACATTTCATGGCTTTAGATTCTGGTCAAAACACAGCGGGTATATAATCCCGGATTACTAAGTTTTGACTAAGATTTATCGGATCATTATACGTCTCTGGGAAACTGCCCACCTACCCCTCCCCTAAAGTGAAATGTCCTCCTTCACCGCAGGATAGGATATATATTCACGATTCGTTTTTCTTTCAGTCTGTGTAAAAGGACATAAATGTCTGTTTTTAGACACCTCTTATGTGCCTTGCAATAAGGAATGCAACATAAAAAGTTTCTCTTAGCCACTTTTCAGTGCATGTAACTTTTATCGGTATAGAAGTGACTAAGTTTTTACTTTGACTTTTTTATACGTGTAGCTGAAGAATTTAGTTTTTATATTTTACATTGTCACATCTCCAGTTTAATAAAACGTTGTTACAATTTGCGTTCAAAACTCGTTACATTTGCGTTAAAACGTTTTGGCATTTTGCATTAAAGGTTTTTACATTACGAGTTCATGTAATTATGTTACATTTTTCTTCAGGCCTCGGTTGTTCAAAGGCTGGATAGCGCTATCCGCCGGGTAAATCTCTATCCAGGGGATAGTGTAATTAGTTTCCCCGATAATTATCCATTGGATAGTGATTTACCCGGTGGGTAGCGCTATCCACCGGATAAATCTCTATCCAGTGGATAGTGTAATTAGTTTCCCCAATACTTATCCATTGGATAGTGATTTACCCGGTGGATAGCGCTATCCACCGGATAAATCTCTATCCAGTGGATAGTGTAATTAGTTTCCCTAATACTTATCCATTGGATAGTGATTTATCCGGTGGATAGCGCTATCCAACATTTGAACAACCGGGGCCAGATGTTTTCAAATTTCGCGTTAATTGGCGCCATAATCTTCGTCTCTCCGCACCTTCTCGAGTAACGAATTGTCTAACACTGGAAAATAATAATCAAAAAAGGCGGTGACGGAGGGGGGGGGGGGGGGGGACAAAAATCAGCTGCTATAGGGTTGTAACTCGGCTTCGCAAGCTGAAGACGTTTTACAAACAAGCAATGTTAAGTGACAATTGGGCGGAAGAAACTATTCTAAATTTCATTTTATTCATCAATATTTCGTTTATGCACAGCTGTCACTCAGTTTCAAGAGAAGAAATGCAGTGCATTTTCTGTTAAGTCAAGGTTTTTTTTAGGTAAAACCATATGCTCCTGGTAAAACGTAGTCTGTTTGCCCATTTTACTCAAGTGATTTCGATTGCTTTGTATCGTTTTTGAATTATCCTTTCAGAAAAAAATGCAGGATCTACGCGAAGCAAACTCGACAAGCCGACCCTCAGAATTAGAAAGACAGTTGAGGGATTTCCAGAGGTAGTTAAGAGATGCGCAGCAACGCGAAGAGAATTTACAAAGACAGTTTAGAGAGCTTCAGGGACGGGAACAAAGCTCTCAAAGGCAGCTCACGGGGTCGCGGCAACGTGAACATAATTTGCAGCGGCAACTCAGAGAGCTTCAGGAACGGGAACAGGGCTCTCAAAGGCAGCTCACGGAGTCGCGGCAACGTGAACAAAATTTGCAGCGGCAACTCAGAGAGCTTCAGGAACGGGAACAGGGCTCTCAAAGGCAGCTCACGGAGTCGCGGCAACGTGAACAAAATTTGCAGCGGCAACTCAGAGAGCTTCAGGAACGGGAACAGAGCTCTCAAAGGCAGCTTACGGAGTCGCGGCAGCGTGAACAAAATTTGCAGCGGCAACTTAGAGAGGTTCAAGAACAGGAGCAAAATTCTCAAAGGCAGCTAACGGAGTTTCAGAGACAGTTGAGAAATTGCCAAGAACAAGTTTCTGAACTACAGTTAAGTCTTTCAACAGCTCAGCTAACAATAAATCAATTACGCAGCCAGGAAACACGTGACTGGGTTATTCCCCGCGACGAAATCCAAATCACAGAGAAATGCCTAGGGAGGGGAGGATGGGGAAGTGTCAATGGGGGAACGTATTGTGGCTGTACTGTAGCAGTAAAGCAAATTCATGATCTGATTCTCTCCCCTCATAACATACATCTTTTTGAGAGAGAAATGAATATTGCATCAGAGTGCCGCCATCCCCACTTGCTACAGTTTATCGGCGCCACGAAAGATGAGGGAACTCCGCTATTTGTCACCGAGCTGATGGAGAAAAGTCTGCGGACGCTGTTGGAACAGCGACAACTCTCCGAAACGGAAATAGCCGTCATTTCCTTAGATGTTGCTCTTGCGCTGAACTACCTTCATCAGAAGAAACCAGAATCCATTATTCATCGTGACGTCAGTAGTGCTAATGTGTTGCTATGGCGACAAGGTGACCAATGGAGAGGCAAAGTTTCAGATTACGGCACTGCTAATGTCATACAGCAAACCATGACAGTGGCTCCTGGAGCTATGATTTACAGCGCACCTGAAGCACTTACATCAAACCAGACAGTGAAGGTTAGTTTTATTGAATTTTCGAGAATTTTAAAGACTGTTGTATTTACAAATGTACAGCAATGCTAATATTTGCGTAAGTGTTTGGTCCGGATCAGTCATAGAAGTGTTTCGGTTCCGACAACATTTGTAAAGAAATACCGGAGTTTTCACAAGTCTACAGGTGCCTGTGGCCTTGCAAAAACTCTAGTTTTTCTCTACTAAAGTTATCGGTACCGTACAACTTTTTTGAATGGTCCGGACCAAGTTATTCTGTAGAGTAAACGCGTGCTCTTGTGACCCTTGCTCATCCCCGAATCCACCTTCAGTTTAAATTTCTTTTCTTGCAACGTATCGGCCGTAGTTTCCTCTTGCCATTGTTATCGTTTGGGCCTACGGAAGAAGTGGCGGCGTTGATGGTACTTATAATGTTCTTGTGCTTTGTATTTCGTCGGCTGTCATTAGTAAATTGGGAAAGAAGGGGTTGGACCTACAAAGTTATACGGTGTTAAGGCATTTTTACAATGAGGTCATTTGACTACCCACGACCAAGAGTTTTTTTTAGTTCAAATATGTCAATCCTGCTTAGGTTTAAAAAATAAGAGCCCTTTGCTCCTCCCGTCCCGTCCTGTCTTGTCCCTCTAATAGCTCTTGCGCATGCCAACCGCAGTTTTCCGCGCTCAAATTCTTTCCTCTTCCACGCTTCTTAGTTTTTAGTCAACCTCTTAAACCATTGCATATTTGGTTCTGGTGTCTCCAATGGAACTTGTCTCAGTTGACTCAGTTGGGCTGCAGTGCTCAACTGCCCCGGACATTAACCGTAATATGTCACAGACATCCCAGGGAAAAAATATTGACTTATTCAAATGATGTATTGTTGTTAGGTTGATGTTTACAGCTTTGGTGTTCTTCTTTGTGAAATGTGCATCCGGCAACTTCCAGATCCCCGAAGGCGTGAAGAACAAGTGGTCCTTGTAACAAATGGCGCGTTTCGTGGCCTGGTTCGGCGATGCCTGCAGAGAGAGCCTGGGGCGAGACCAACCATGCAGGAGATAATCGATCAACTGAAAGAATTCGATGCAAATTCTTAACTGTCTAGTCAACGGTATGCAATGTGATTGATAATTCGCAATTTGTAAGAACATTCTGCTGAAAAAAATAGGAAAAATAACAACAGTTTTCACTGAATTTTTTTTGCTGAATGTCTGGATGACATAAATTAGGTTTAAGTAATTCCGGTTCTAATAACCTAATAAAGGCGGCTATATACGTGAGGGCTTACAGAGCTCTTAGCTTGTTGCAGTGACAAATGCAATTAGGAATTTTGATAACTTGTATTGAGGAATGCAATTTCCGTAGAAGTCAGGTATTTGTAGTAAAGAGCTAGTACTTAAAAACACGGTATTACGGTGAGGTAATTTTAGTGGAGAATACAATTTATATGTAACTGTAGTAGTTTGATATTTGTAGTAAATAACTGCACAGGTAAATTTCCAATTTTCGTAGTATTGCGTGGTAATTAGGTATTTGTTATTAAGTATACTGTACGAAAAACATATAGTAAGCACATTTAGTAAGAAAACAATTTATAATTAGGTGGAGCAAGATCGTCTGGGTGAGCGTAGTCCTGAATAGGACTGTTGTTTATAGTGACTGACGTTTTGAAAACCTGATGTGTTCAGTAGTCATCTTCAGAGTCAATGAAAGGACTACGTTCACCCGGATGATCGTGCTTCATCTTCTTATGAGATGATATCAATCACCAATCATCTTTTATGGTAATTAGGTATTTAGGTAATTAGGCATCATTGTCGTTCGTCCCCGCTGGGTGAGGTGCGAATTCTTTGCAGAACTGCCTTCGTGCTCATTTTGTAGTCGTAAACAAAGGTGCTGGACAGTTCTATCTGAGCTCTGATACGAGGTAGCGTCCAATCTCAATACCTTATTCCTGAGTTGGAAGCAACGAACAACAGTAAAAGTCGTCGAAAATGCATTGCAATACATCAAAATGTATGCAGCAGGAGTTTGAGCAAAAACTGCGAAGTGGATATTCTAAAAATGTCGAGGAACAAGTCATTCTACGTCAGAACAGGGTTTGGAGCAATTTATAGTGCTTCTAAAACGAAAAAATACCTTTTAAAGAATAGCACAATAGGCAATCGGCTTTTGTTTTAAGAATTAGCAAACTTCAGCCTGCGTAGCAAGCGTTTCCAATCGAGTTATTGCGCGAAAGTTAGAGCGGAGGGGAGAAGAGGTTCCTTCTTTCCCCTCCCCCTCCCCCTCCCCCTCCCCCTCCCCCGTCATTCATTTTTTTTTTTTTTGCTCTTGTCCCAGCTTTCTAGACGAACCTCGCGAGGAAACGCTTGCTACGCAGGCTAGCAAACATTGAATTTACTTGTCCCAAAAATTCAAACTGGTGTCTCCTTCTACCTGATAGTTAAGAATTTCATCGTAAAAAAGTTACCTTTTTGTCGTCTTTGTAAAGGACTTGTTTTTTATGGCATTAAATATGCCCCTTAATAACTTTCGTTCGAAGTTTTCATATATATATTTTTTTCAAGTCGTGTGAAATATGACTGCCGCAGCTGGGACGAATGGCCGATCGTTGAGAGTTTTTGTGAAAAGTAAATAAATATCGATCTTGTAAAAATTTAAAATCACATTTCTGCCAATGAAGTTTGTGTACTTCATTGTTCGGGGGTTTTAAGCAACAGACGCCTGGTGTTGTACACGTGAGAGCCGGCTTGAAATGATTCGGTTTTTAACTGTCCCCCTCTCACAACATGATTGTGATATGTGGTCACCATTTCTTGTTTTCAGTGGTGAAAATGTTGAGCCTGCTCGACAAAATAAATTCTCCACTCAGGTGCTCTGCTGCACATGCATACCCACCAGGTTCCGGTTCCTCCTCGGATGGTTAACTGTAACCTAGGATTAGACTAAATTTGACGCAAAGTTTTCTTGTCTACGAGCATGCAACTGGAGCTTACAACATACTGATGAGCCTTCACTCCGAGTTAGATACAGCAATACTTTGAAAGGTAAAATACAAAAACGTGCCACTGAAAATTTTAATCCTGGATTAACGCTAATCGGCCTTCCAGGGGCAGAGCCAGGGAGACAAGCGTAGGCACGCAGGGGACACTGGGATCGAGAATGGATACACCATGCGCATGCGCAGTGTAACAAACTGCCTTTGGGTTTCCTTTGGGTATGATAAATATATTATGTAAACAACAAAGAAATACCAGGTCAGCTTTCGCGCGAAAACATGAAATCCTCACATATGAAAATGACATGTTATTCTCCCACTTGAAAAGATGTTAGTCAAGTTGTCAGTTCTCCAGTCGCTCTCTCGTAGTTAGTTTTGCTAACTACGACTAACAATAGACGACTGCTTAACTGTGACTGACAATAGACGGATCGAAACGCACCAATTACTGATTACGAGTCTTCATAGCCAATAACATCACGGCTTAACTGACAGACGACCAATAACATCACGACGTAATTGACCAATCAGATCAATAACCAGAGTATAATACCATCAACTGACGTGATACAACTCACTTTGACTCTGAAGATGACTACCGCACAGGTTGTCGAAACGTCAGTCACTGCCAACAACAACAGTCCTATTCAGGACTACGTTCACCCGGACGATCAAACTCAACCTACTTTTGAAATGACTCCTGGGTTCAAAACTTTGACAGCATTATAAATTATGTTAGCATAAATTGTGACATTCCCTGGTCTCACGGATTAAGAATTGAAAAAAAGAAATATCAAAGGTTGCCCTGATATGATATTATGAGATATGATATGATATATGTTAGGATATGATATGATATGCTCACTACTTTACTTTATGGAAAGAGAGGGTGGACTATCGTCTAGTTCTTGCAACCTGATATATTTCGTCCATCTGAGGAAAATCCCTTTTCCAATCTTTCGTTTTCTGTTCGTGTTTCGCTTCCTCTTCCGGTTGTGGATGACTGGTTTTAGGACGCACAAGCTTCAAGGTCATAAAATGGATTTTTTGCAAACTACGATTTGTGAAGTGTCAGGAAACGTATCGTGGACAGGTAAAGATGACTTACAACCTGGATCAGTAGAACTTCATCATTTGTATCCGTTGAAGAACGAATTCAAGTTTCGTGTCAGCAAAGCAGGATATATTGAAGTAAGTAGTAAGCTTACAACCTCATTTATTTACTATGCTGACCATCACTTTTAAATTCTTTTATGTAAGCTTAAGTTATTTATCGCTTATTAAATTATGAACAATCAGTGCTCAAAAGTAAATTGGGCTCGGAGTTGATAACCGCTTAGATAAACTTCGGTAAATGTCTTATTTTGAAAATACATTTCATAGCGGCTTACGTGACGACAAAAAAGTTCAGAGACGATTTTACATAAGTCCATAAACTAACATTTTCGTGACACTTGAAAAAGTTTTACATTGAGATTGGTAAACTTCCTCAAAGTTATCATGAGTAATAATAATAACAACGAACTGCATTGATTGTCATGTTAGAAGCGGAAAAAAGGGGTTTCTACGCAGGACATCTTGGTTAGGTTTCGGAGGTTTACATTGTTAACAAGCTGAGTGGCAATAGAGAAGAGTATTCTTAATTCTACCGGAAAATAAATGTCCTCTAGTCTGTACACAATCTAATAACTACCTTGATCGAGTTGTAACAAGTTTTAAATACTTTCGATATCAAACAAAATCTGCAAGCACAGACAGATGCTGACAAAATGAATGAATGAATCAATACACTCAGTTTAGGGACGGACGATTAGAAAACTTCATGAGGGAGGAGGGGGAGGGGGGCAAAGTACAACAAAAAAACCGTGCAAGGGAAAATTAAATGAAACAAACCTCATGCACGTTAAGGTACCCTAAGAAATATTCAAGCCC
>NC_133202.1:25863463-25875963 GCF_958299795.1 Porites lutea
TTTAGAGCGATGCAGCAACGAGGAGAAAATTCACAAAGGCAGTTAAGAGAGATGCAGCAACGAGAAGAAAATTCACAAAGGTAGTTAAGAGAAATGCAGCAACGAGAAGAAAATTCACAAAGGCAGTTGAGAGAGATGCAGCAACGAGAAGAAAATTCACAAAGGCAGTTGAGAGACTGTGACTGGATCATTGCTCGCCACGAAATTCAGATGACAGACAAATGCCTTGGGAGGGGAGGTTGGGGAAGTGTTTATGAAGGAGTATATTGTAGGTGCGCTGTAGCAGTAAAACAAATCCATGATTTGATTCTTTCTCCACATAACATACGCCTCTTTAATAGAGAAATGAAGATTGCTTCAAAGTGTCATCACCCTCATTTACTACAGTTTATCGGGGCCACAAATGACGAAGAAAGCCCTCTGTTTGTAACCGAGCTCATGGAAAACAATTTGAGGACTCTGTTGGAGCAGCGGCAACTATCTGAAAGAGAAATACGAGCCATTTCTCTGGACGTAGCTCGTGGACTTAACTATCTGCATCATAAAAAACCAGTACCCATCATTCACCGGGATATCAGCAGTGCTAATGTGTTGCTATGGCGACAGGGTGACCAATGAAGAGGCAACGTGTCAGATTATGGCACTTGTAATTTCATGTAGCAGAGCATGACAGTGGCTCCTGGAGCTAATATATAGATTTAGCCAGGGCTAAAAGCGAAGCTCCCATTAATAAATTTATCATTTAAATCAAACAATAAACTTGTAATCCACAAATCAGTTAACTTAAGGGCACATATGTGACTTTTTAGGGAAAGCTAAGGCCTTAGTGATTTTAGAGTGAAAAAAAATCTTTCATCGAATTGATAGCCGGTATATATACACCCAAAAAATAGCAATCATCGTCGATCACATTTAAGAGCCATAATAGCTCTTGATCACAGTAGATTAGGCCTGGAAAACGAATTCATGGAAAAAACAAATCAGGCCGAATTTTTTGCGTTCCGGCTTCCTGGTGTTTACTGTTTTCAGAGATGAACTCGAGGCAAGAAAATCGCTCAAAGCTTTCTTTCTACAGCCAAAATTATAACTAAATACTCTTCGGAACGTTTTTTCATTCTATATGCGGAGAGAAAATATCGACTAAAGGCTTTTTAAAGCTCTGTAAGCTTATATATACTAGATCAGATCATTGTCTCAGATCTTAATACAAACGTGCATAAATTAGCCTCATAAACTGCGCTCGACTTCATGAAATTAGATATAAAAAAAAGCCAAACATACACTGTATACAATAATTACTCAGGCTTACCATTCGAGATGCAGCTCTTGAAAGCTATCAAGTAAGGCCAGAATCGCTTGAGGGACTTTTCAACCCCGCATCCAGCAAGGTGAAAAACGAAAACGATGCATCCGAAATCGGATTTCCAACTTTGACAACCGGCGCATTTCCCAACCAAAAATTCAATAAACAAACCAGCCATGAATCAAAGAAGACTGTTGATAGCAGCAGTATTTCATTTTCAGCATCCAGTGGGAAAAGACAGTGAAAAACATCACAAGTTGACAAATTACTCTGTCAGCTTCAGCTGTCAAAGTAAACAAGGTTCAAGATGCTGTATAAATTTTCTGCATGAACTCACCTGTCAAATTTTGACCAATCAGAGCATAAAAATTGGACAGTCGTAGAGTGTGATCAACGCGGGACTATGGTGAGAAAAGTGAAAAGCCTCTGTCTTCCCTGCTTGTATTTTTAAATGATTGGCTGAATTTTCGCGTCCGAGATCAGTTTGAAATCAAAATGTTAATAACGCGGGGCCATAGTGACATTAACACAACACTTTCTGTCATCATGTCATTATGTTGCTGCCGTTCTCTTTGCCTTTGTATTTCTCTTTCGCGTTGCCTTTGTCTGTTCATTCTAGCTCTTTCTCGTTCTGCTTGCCGGCGTTTTTCACTACAATTTTCTCTCCTTCTTCTCGCTCTGACTCTTTCTACTTGCCGACTTTCTTAGCTAAAATGTTGTCTTCTTCTTCTACTTCTGACGCGCTCTCTTTGGCGATCGTCTTCGCTTGTTCTACGCGTGTTGACTCTTGCTCTCTGCCGTTCACCTTCTCTTTGCTCTCTGCTTAAAACCTGTCATCTACACGCTAAAATCTCTCTGCTGTTGTTTGTTGACACAATAGCTTTCGTAAGTTGTAATAAAAAGTTATAGAGGCTCTGTCGAAAAATCTTTTTGCTAAGTTGCTTTGAAATTTCTTTTTTCAAAACCAGTTGCGCGATATAATTGCGCGACGTTGCGCCATGCGATTTCCGCCAAAAAATCTCTACTTTCCCCTACCCCAAGAGTCCATGCGGACTACTTTCCACTACCCGGAAAGTCCGTACGGACGGACGTACGCTGACGTCACAACCAAAATTTCTCGGATGGGTAGTTTATCTTAGTTATGGTGCTCCGCTCGCGCGCGCTTCGCGCGCGCAAGGAGCTCCGCTATGATTTACAGCGCACCTGAGGCACTTACACCAAAGCAAACAGTCAAGGTTAGTTCTCATTGAAAAAATAAAGGATTCAAGGCTATCGAAGTAACACCTTGTAAACACCAGGGCCGGGCTGGGTTGTTCAAAGCTGAGTTAAGCGGATAACCCAGGGTTAGCGCGAAATTTGAATTCAGATATGAAAGCTTAAAAAGTAAACTTCAGTTTAATTCTTTCTATCAACAAGTTGATGATTGGATTCATTAAAAATAACAGAGAAAATTATCCGAGAAAATGCTTTCGAAAAAACGAAAAAGAAGCCTGGGTTAAATTTAACCCTGGGTTAAGCGCTAATCGTCCTTCGAACAACTGGGCCCAGGTGGGGTAGTAATCATCCAAAGGTTGGTGATCTTTGGCCTGGTTGTAAATGTAAACTGCTTGATACCTCATTCATGTAAAAAGGCACTAATAGGAATCATTCAACCAGTCTTCCTTCAAACCATTATTGATATTTGAAACTTTTGTTGAGTGCATAAAGTAGCAATAGGCCAATGGAAAATAAAACTGGCACACTAATACATACATTGTGCTTCAAGACTCGTTAAAGACTTTTAAGGAGGAGTGATTTCAGGCGAAATGGCTGTAGGCAATTACAGTTTTATACAATGGGGAAAAATCCTTCTGGTGTTAGCTCTTATATCGACAGAAATTACTGATTCCCTAACCCTTTCATATACTTCAACTTCATATACCTGATGCCTGAAAACGCCATTACCCCTTTCGGGGGGGGGGGGGGGGGCTCTCCGTATAGACCATTATAGGAAGTACCCCCCCCCCCGGAGCTTCTGTAAGTTAAAGTAGTGATACCATCAAGGGGTCGGTTTTTATGCGGTTGAATATGATTTTTTCGGCCAAGCCTGCTTTGTTTTTGTTTGTTTGCTTTTTCCATGGAAAACGTAACCTTCAGCCAAAACGAGTAAAGAGCCCGGCTCGACACGGCGAACGAGGATCAAAACTTAATGATTAAGAATACCGACATGAACCTGACCTAGCAGCTTTTCTCGTCCGTGTAACCGAGCAAATATATTTATTCTGCATTGTGTCTGTATATACGTCGTAGCAGCGAATTCAAACACCCATAGAACTGTATATTACATGTAATTTTCATATCATTTTCTTTTGACGCCAGATTGATGTTTACAGCTTTGGTGTTCTTCTATGTGAAATGTGCATCCGGGAACTTCCAGATCCCGGAAGGCGTGAAGAACAAGTCTCGCTTGTGACGAACACTGAGTTTAGGGGCCTGGTACGGAGATGCCTTCAAAAGACTCCCAGCATGAGACCAACCATGCAAGAGACGAATAGAAAAATCTCATTAACTTTCCATCTTAATTATACATTAAACGGCATGTGAAATAGCTTGTTCCCCCGTTGTCTGTACGGTACAGTGACGGTAAAACCTCGATAACTCGAATTACTCAGATAACTCGTGTTCCCCTCTAGCTTACTCGATCCAACTCCCATTTCCCTTGGATTTCACCACACTCTTCAGTCAGGTTTACTCGGTTTACTCGAATTCAGATAACTCGAACCGAACTAAATTTCCTTTCCCTCTATCAAAAATTTGAGTTAAAATCAGTGCCCAATAACTCGAATTCTGGATCATGTAACTCCACTAAGATGCCATCCCATCATCTCATTAGCTCTTCTTGTTGTAGAATAGGTAAAAACACTAAAACTAACACTACAGCAGTCTGATTTTAATTGGTGCCACGAACAGATCACGTTTTATCACAAACTGCAAGTAATCATGTAACCTTTTCTAATGAAATAAGTTTGATTTGCACTGTGCTATACCGACTGAAATGCTAAAACTCAGTTTATCAATTATCAACATGGCAAATTGAATATTCAATCGACAACGATAAATCGAACTGCTAACTGGAACTGTTTTTCGTTTCCCTTCACAGTTCGGGATAACGGGGCTCTACTCTACTTTTTTCAGAAAATTTCTGTTGTTGAAATAAAAACTCGTTCAGAAATGTGTCTAGTCTGAGGAGCTAACAAATTAATGTGTGCTAGGAAGTTATGTCTCGTCTCGTGCTTCGTGCAAACAAAACGCCGCGTTCGCCTCGCTTGGCTGATAAAGCCCTTGTCAGAGTTATGCAGGCTACCGAAGTCTTTGAACCCTAAGCCCCTGGCTGCCCTTTGCCTTCAAAAACTTCCTGGTTTATTTCGCTACCTTGCTTAAGACAAGAGACCTTACTTTATGACCCTGGCTTGTTTCATCTGCACACAGAACTTAGTATTTTCCCCGGAGGGGTACTCAATTATAGGAGCTATACAGGTATGTGCCGCCCTATCGGGTAGGGTTTTTGCGCCGTTTCGGTCTGAAAACGGGTAACCATACACTTCGCCCATTTTGGTCTGGAATTGGGTGCGGTTTTCGAGGGAACTACTGGAGTGCAGAAAGGTATTTATCGTTTTAATTCCAAATGAGTAAGAAAGAAAGAGAAATATGGGAATTCGAAATGGATTTCAGAATATTTTTGTTTGCGCTTTAATCTGAAGTAATGGTAACATCATTTCTGCCAAAAGGCCAGGTCTGAAAAAGGGTGTGGAGTTTAGAGGTCTGGTCTGAAAACGGGTGTGGAAAATTACATTTTTTGGTCTGAATTGGGTCAGGATTTGGAGAACCGGTTAGCACAGCCCCACCAAGAATTTCCAGGAGTATCCCCCGGGTATTTTTCAAACTAACATCTAGCCTGCGAGCAGACTCACCAGGGTGCTCTGACGTGGGGGGTTTGCTCGCACATACCCTTTAAGGCCAAATAAGGGAGTACCCACCAACCCCCCCCGAAATAAAAAAAAGCTAAATTGGGATAACTTCCTAGATACTCGACGTCAGATTCTTAAAGCAGAAATGGTCTATAAATCCTTAAACGGCTTATCACCAGATTATTTATTTTGTAAATTTATTCCACGTAGTGACATCAGTAACTCTTATGACTTGCGAAACTTTGCATATAAGCTTGCTGTTCCCCTGCCACGTACTAACTATTACAAAAAGAGCTTCAGCTATAGTACAGTGGTGGGGTTCTCTGGAACAGTCTAACTTCATTTCGTAAGTTACTGAGACATTTCGACGCGGCATTTATGTAAAGCAGGCTTAGCTTTTATTTATTTTTTTATTTAGTATGGTTTGAATAGTTAGCTTGTAACATATTTGCAATTTTTACTGCCTGATGTATTTACCGTGTTTAAATTGCTACTACGATCAAAATACCAGAGCAGAATTTTAACTTTTCATTGAACTCGGCCTTGAATTCTCTGGTGTTACCTTGTAGGTTTCTCACAGCGTAACATCTGCAAGCTGCAAATGGGTGAGATGAACTGACGAGAAGCAGATGTGGCAGAAAAAAAAAATCACAACTAACTCTTCTTGTCCACTTCACTTTGTTTGTCGTTGTTGTTTGTTGTTGTTGTGGGTAGGTGGCGGGGTTGTGGATTGGGGTGGGTACTTATTCAGGGCTGGGCGCTAATTTATCAAAGAAAAACGGTGCATACCGTACAACGCTTCGTAAGGTATGTGATTTTTGAGAGTAGAAAAAAAAAAAGGCTGGAGTTTAGGAAAGAGAATGAGCTAGCCTTGCCTATAGACGGCGACCTTTTTAGCTTTGTTTTTAATCTTCCTGTTTTTACAGCTCTTATTAACCTAGCCGCGTTTTTAGAGATTCTATCGGTGTCATTAAATTTTTCAAAGTAGTTTCAACTTCCTCAGTTTCTTCTGTCATAGTTCTTATAATTACTACATTTGACTTGTGTGTATGTTGCAGGTAATTCTTTATTTCAGTTAATTTTTGTTTTTCCTTTGTTTCAAATACATTAGCATACATTACCGCACCCAAAAACAAAGGAAAAACAAAAATTAACTGAAATAAAAAATTAAGTGTAACATGTATAAAGCCCCCCAAAAGCGACTCTCCTATGTATTGACATGTAGTGGTCTTTTACCTTTTTTTCAAAGAGTTCTCAGGGGCGACGTGGCTACCTTTTATCCTGTATATTCTGTATCACAAGATGTATTAATAATTCGTTTTATTTGCTTGCAAATTGGGCACATTAACTTTCACTTGAATGGTTTCACATCAACGGAACCTTCCGAAATAGAGTCAATAGGGAAGGTCGAAATCAATCGATAAAGATATTTTATGAAAACACGCCAAACCCCGGTCATGGCATTGTTTGCTGTTTTGTATAGTTGCCCCGGGTAATATTAAAATACGGTTTTTATGGCCTGCGAAGGCGTGAAAAACTGATTCGATGAAAGAAGCATGAATGCGAGGTAGCGTTTTATAACAGGAGAGATGGTGCGTCTTTTTTTGTTTTTAAATTGATTTTTCGTAGTTATAACGCTAGAAGGTTGGCTGGGGTTCAGCTGAAAAAAGGACTTTGATGGATTCTAAAATACCGGTAGCGGGTGCCTTTTAATATTTGTTCAAGTGCCAGCGTGGCAAACTATTCAAGCTTTCATCGAACGCTGCTTACTTATTATTCAATGAATTTAATTACAAGAACAATCACAAAGAGTCTCAGATTATAATGTTTTATAGGGAGATGCGGGCTTACTCAGAGAAAATAAAAATGAGACAGATAATCAATTTTGAGGACTTCTTGAAAAGAACTCTTCGAATTTTGCAAAATTTGATACTTGACAGCAGACTCGACAAAAATGGTTCAGTTCCTAAGAGAACTGAAGTGAGAAGACGTATCCTTTTCCTATTGGCCAATATACTGGTTACCAGACTGCTTCTGCTGACAGTCCATGCAGAAAACCAACATGGCGCCATTGATTCAAAGACTCTTATTTTTGGGTATAATTCTTTTACTGACGAATCATTATGTCAAATCTTCACCGGCTAGAATTCCCGTTAAGGATGATAAGGATAAGGAAACTTCAGATAAAAGTCACACGGACAATGAAGTGAAGAATTCTGTGGTCCAAAGTCAAGAGGAGAAAGCTGGTAAGAGCTGACGGTTTTTAATGGCCTCATGAAACTCATTTAACGTGGGTTTACAAAATAAGGTCATGTTGATTGTGCCTGTTAAAGCTCATGCACCTTTTATTTGCCTCAGATGTTGAAGACGATCAACGACAAAAACCAGTGGAATCGCAGGAACGAAAAGAACAGACTCAACAGGAAGGTGAGAATTAAGCTGAAACAAAGTTTGAGATGAATCATCGTTAACACACGTTTTACTTTAAGCCTTCCTAAAGAGCCTGATAGTGCCTTATTCTCTAAATTTTTTTGTGTTCTACTAACTGAGGCTCTCATTTTGTAAAGTTAATTTAAAGACTTAGCTGGCTGCACATGTACAGCTGTTCATATATTGAATGGTATCGAATCTATCTCGGCCAGTTGTTGCACGCTTTTGTTTAAACTTCCGTTAATCGAATCATTTCCAACAATGTTTATACCTGTGGAGCTTTGCACATTTACAACAAAATAGGCTGATGTTTAAAATTAGGATAAAAGTTTAATAATCTCTGCATGTTATCCTTTTGCAGTGTATTTAAAAATTAATAATGATAAAAAAAGCTTGAATAAAAATTTAAGCTTTCACTTAACAATGGTATCATCAGGAATAAAAACAATGTTCTGCATAAAGCTAGCTATATGTATATCACATGCATAAAATACTTCTTAAAAAATTATGTGCATACGGTATTTATGCACGAGTTGTTGACGTATGAAAAATCGAACTAGTGAGCGCTGCGAACTTGTGAAATTTCTGATATAAAAATAACGAGTGCTTAAATACTGCACAAAGCACTTTCCATGTGGTATTGTGTTTATTATATAGAATACTGAGACAATCGTGCTTTGGCCAGCCTTTTATTTTTTAAATCTTTCCAAAGTCCTAAAATACCAAAACTTGCTCCAACACACCATAAAGTGACAAAGAAAATAAAATAATATTAGTATTAACTAGAGGTAATCATTGATTACGGATCTGTGTTTGTCACTTCCGGAAAACTTATGGAAGCAAATTGAGTCGAAAGGAGTCCAGTTTCCTCGCTTAGGTGCCTCTGATAAAATTAATAGGGGTGGCTAATTAATTTTACAGTCACCTGTGATAGCTCAAAATTTCTACCTTAGTGCCACAGGACCACCAGGTAATAGCATGATTTGTAGTGATATTTGGCATAAATACCACGAGTGATATTTTAAAATTGTTATACAGTGTATGTAATTGAGACAATTTTGAAATATCACAAGTGGTATTTATGCCAAATATCACATACAAATCATGCTATTATTTGTTTGTACTACTACACACAAAAGGTTTGTAGTTTTCACCTGTAGGTATTTCAAATTAAGCTGAAATATCACTGCTCTAAGCCAATCAAATTACAGAAATTTGTCATGTAGTAGAAAAATGAATGAAATTCCTAGTTTGAATATAAAGCTTAAACAGAAGCATATAAGACTTAAGTTAGTTCCGATAAAAAAGTACAAGTACAAGCTTACATCTCCTTGGGTTTTTCCCCCTTCCACTGTTGTTTTGCCGGCTCTCTTCACTTTTCTTCATTGATAATGAAATATAAAAAAGTATCTCAGATGATTTTCACTTTTCTACGAGAAAAATGGTACTTAAATATAGTCTTTTCTCTTTGAATGTCTGTGAAGCAACTTGCAAAGCAAGGACACTATAACCAGCTGCAAGTGCCTGAAGGGAATTTTGGCTCAAAACTCACGCACCTTTGTGGCTTTTGATTTGACGTATCAATTTTTCTTACACGTGAACAATTATTATTTTTCGCAATTCTGATTGGACATATTGATTTTTTCACCCGTGAAAAACACCGCTCGCTCTTCTGATTTGCTAGATCTGATTTGTGTATGGAAATTAACATCAATGAAAATTTAGCTTTTCAGTGAGTATCTCAGTATGTATATGAATAAATTTTAAAAATTGATGGAAAGTAAAATGACTTGTGTAAAAAATGTTGAAATGTTGCAAAGTGTGTAAATATAATGTGTTAAAAGTACATATGTTTTTTTAATACCGTGGAACTCCGCTCTACACACACCCGCTCAATACAGATACTCATATATAATGGACAGTTGCGTTTGTCCGGACACTGAAAAATGTCATTTATTTTCTCTAAAATTTACCCTCTTAATACGGACCCCCAGGTAATATGGACACAGTCTATGGCATGTCCCCTTGGTGTTTGTTTTAAAATTTCCGGTGTACTGTGTAGTTGAGCCAAAATAAATAAATTTGCAGGCCTTGAAATAGTGTTAGACTGGTCAGTGGATAAGGTTCAGTCGAAAATTGGCTTTGTCAGGTCACATCCTTGGATGACTGGGCATTTTGCTCAATCTTTAATATGCTTTTCTGGTGGATTTCGATCCGTTTTGTTTGTTTCGTGTTTCAAGGTTCGTTGCTCTGTGATCGTCCTGTTTTGGGCAATAATTGACTAGTTAAGTTTGCCTCTCGGATTTTTCTGACCTTTCTTTATCTTGTCACTTGCAAGAGTAAAGCAACGTCTGCCTCCTTCCTTTGATAGAAAATCCTTTCACCATTGCAATTTCCTTCTCTATTCTTGAGCAGTCTAGAGTCATTCTCAGCCAAGTTGGATGAACACATTACACTGTGATTTGCGTAAACCCCGCCTTCACTAAAATGATTGACATAACAGAAAAACCCAAAATCCCATGGAAGTTTTCAAAACGCACAGTGCGGTACAATGAATTTAGGTATAAATAAAATTAGACATTAGTGGTATTTGAGAAGAATTAATGAAAGGGATAAGAAATATATGACCAGACCAAGACATTTTTGTAGATCAAATTAAAGTAAAAAAATTTAAAGCTTGTGATATTCACAATGCAGAAAAAAATCTATATACATGGAGGAACAGTAGTGTGAATGGCAGTGACACAGAACTGGGGAAAGTCAGTGTAGACATCGAGTATCATATAAACCGGAGTGGCAGAGGGTTAATTTTATGCAATCATTATCATTGTGAATTTTATCACAGTAGTGTTAGCTCAGTCAGTAGAGCATGTGCCTGCAGAGCTGGAGGTCATGGGTTTGATTCCCGGGGCTGGACCAATACTCAGGGTCTTAAAATAACTGAGAAATGAAGTTACTCCCTTTGCACTGCAAGCGGCTAGACCTTTGTGTGGCTCTGATGACCACATAAAATGGTGGTCTTGTCTCTGGTAGGACTGAGATGTAAAAATATTGTCCCCAATTACCACCTTCGTGCAAAATACATTGACACTCAAATAAAGTGCATTTTTGTATTGTAGCATACTCATTATTATTTGTAATCATAACTATAACAAAATTCTCAAATCTGATTGGCTATCATCTGTCTTGATTTCAGCCTTAATTGGACAGTTTAATGGGACAGTACACGTCATGCCTAAGTAATTGGACAGTACATGCCATCACACACATGCTTAAATGACTTTTTTTTCTTGCTGCAAGCAAAAAAACTTGGAATTTCTTGTATTTTGATTTAAAAAAAGGGGCCTTATACAGTACAGCTCAGAGATGAGCGTCCACGTTAACGCGCTTTAAAGTAGTTAGTGAGAAATTCGTTGGTTTGAAATGACTCCTGGGCTCAAACCTTTCACAAATTCGTTAATGCAAGTCCGTTTACCTAATGCGCTTCAAAAACAGGCTTGCATTAGAACTGATTAGTATATATGAGCTAGCGTATTGTTCCTGGTTTGTTGTTGTCGCAACAGCCGCAACAAAAGGCTTAACAATGTCTACAAGACTCTGTGAAGACTGAAACAGGGTTTTGATTCTGCACGGTAATCGACTGCTTGATTTCACAATATACGAAGTACGTGCTTTCAAACTAGTTAACGATTTTGCGTTAACGCAAAAAACGTGTGTGTGTTTTGCGTGTCCGCTGGTCGCTTATCTCTCAGCTGTACTGTATATCACAAGTTTTGTTAAAGTTATGATTAATTGGTAACAGAACTTCGTGTCGTCCAATTCGGTCTGTAATCATACTCGTGATTAAACAAATGGGACTCCTGCTACACGGTCATCTGATTTTGTTAATCACTTGTATGATTACAGACTGAATTGGACTCCACTCAGTCCTGTTACCATTACTAACACACACTTTTATGACACCCGCTTAATACGGACACCTTGTTATTATGGACAGTTTTCTTTGTCCATGGGAAATGCCCTCACATTTTCTTCAAATTCAAACAAGTTAATACCGACACCCGATGCAGACAAAGGACACTATTTTCTTGCCCAATTAACAGATTCTCATTGAAAGTCAACCACGGTAATGCCAACACTTCATAATCAACTGTGTATTGTAATAAATGTTTCCTTTTGAAAGGCAAAAAAACCTTCAGTTGACAGCATGTTGATGTTTCCAGTTCTACAGTATACTGGATTACGATGAATTGTTGACATCAATTTTAGACTATTTTGGCATGAAGCAAGTCAAGCAAAGAAGGGTTTTAATTAAGCAATATATACACATGTACATGTAGATGAGCAATTTATTGAGTGTTTCCAAGGATTTAGTCCACAGATTGACCGCTTTGTGAAGGGTAGACATGTTTAATTTGACAGGGCTGGTGTGCTCTTTTATCCCTTATAGTCTCTCTTTGTGATAAAAGGTTACATTGTATTTGTTACTTTAATAGCATGACCCGCTTTTAAAAACACCCTGTGAATACTGACAATTTCCATAATTACCCCTACAGTTTCAGTATTAAAAGGGTGTGACTGTAACTGAGTTTACATTTACATGAGAGTATTACATCAATTCAAGTATGTGCTGATTTCCTCTAGCTCAAAAAGCTAAAGTAGACAACAAAGAAAACTCTGCTAAAATCAAATTTGCTGGTGGTGGTGGAAGATTGGATGATGATCAGTCAGATTGTGCTGAGGACATTACTCGTCTTTGTCCTGAAATTCCAAAAGGAAACAACTTTGCCCTGCTTGTTTGCTTACAGGAAAAAGCCAAG
>NC_133202.1:25880963-25890963 GCF_958299795.1 Porites lutea
ATGCAAGCTAAGCCTCAATGTTATATGAACATGATTTATTTTACATGATTGCAATTAATGATCTCTCTCTCTTATTTAATAAAGCCCCCTTTAAGATGTTAATTTTGCATAATTATACTGTAGGTGTCCCTCTCTAATAAACACCCCCCTGTCCAATAGACACCCCTCATCACAGTTACTCGAAAATACACGTACTGCATGTACAGTAGGAATTAGCAGAAATTGGGAGCAAAATCATTAGGGTTTGTTCAAAGTAAGGATAAATTAATGATGTCATCACAACAACCTTGAAGGAGAATTCTGACATCGAAGTTGAGATAATTTATGGACCTCTATCAGCATGACTAGATATTACACTGTATGCTATTTTATACTGTATAAGCTCTCTTCATGTTTTCACCAAATGATAGCCATATTTGTTTTGTAAAGATTGTTGCGAAAAATGGAAATACATGTAAATGCATGCACCTTTCTCCTTTAAACACTCCTAAACTTAAATATACACCCTGGGCATCTATTGGGTCATATTAATTTTATACTTGTAGTATTCATAATTATTTTGAATAATGATGATCTAACATTAATTAGACTTAGTAATGTATACTGTTTGCTTTGATACTGCTAACTTGCTAATATTCTCTTCAGTGCAAAGTTAATAACTTGTAGGAATATTGCAATCTTGACTTTTTATGTGCATCATATAAGTTTTAACGTTCATTTTTCCCTGTGCAAACATTTCTCTAGATGCTGTGGGAATATAAAAGAAAGTTTTCCAAAGATCAACAGTTTGAAAATAAAGTCAAAGACAAATTTTGTGCCGCTGATTTAAAAAAGGTAAGTCAATAAATTAAGTCACCCACAAGACTAAGTAACATCTTCAATGTAGTAATTGTCCATAATTGTTTATTAATAACATTAAATTGTGGGCAACAAGAGGAGCCCGCAGACTATTCTTAGTCAGTGGCACATTAACTGTATAGCAAGGTTTTTCCTATCCTCAAAGACCCAGGGGCAGTCAGTCGGGTCGGGAAAAAAGGCGGGACGAAAGTTTTCAAGTAAGGGCGGAGGAGCCCCTGAGGACCTACCCTCACCAAACTATTTCCGAAAATTCAAGCAGATACCGGCTCCTGATTGGGCACAAAAAATGCTTTATTGTGCCCAATCGGCGAACAGTTTCTCCTGCATTGTTTTTGTTTGTTCGTACACGATGGCTTATTGTCGCCCCACACTTGCCCGGTTTATTCACCAAGCTTGTGCGTACAAGGGCAACTTTTCTTTTCTACTTTCCTAACCAGAAACAAAGGAACTAACGATGAGTTGAAAAGACGTTTGGGTTACTATCAGCAAGAGCAATAATATTGAATTTGCCCCTAGAATATTCTGTTTTTAACAGATCACAATTGAGATTCGGCAGCGATGAGAAAGTCAAATAACTAACAGCTTGACAAGGCAAAACAACAACTTTGCACGCTTTTTTTTTGCCGTCAACTGCATGACTACCCGTGAAAATGCCCAATTTCAAGTTTTGTGAAGGACGTAAACAAGCAATAAACAACTTGGATATGGCTGATAGAAATTTAGCTCCAGAAGAGTTCGCTTGCATTTGACAATTAAAGTAAGTGCATTGGATCAGATGGGGCTTTTATATCAAACTGAAAGTTTCCTGACTGCGTGCATTTCTTTGGTGCATAAGCTAGACAAGCCGTGATCGAAACAATAGCCGTCATGTATGAACACACGAAAAGAACTCATTTGAGATGTGTTCGCCGATTGGGCAAAATAATACAAAGCATTTTTTGTGCCTAATCTGGAGCCAGCATCTGCTTGAATTTTTGGAAATGGTTCGGTGAGAGTCGGTACCCGGGTCCCTTTCGCCTGTAATGAAAACTTTCGTCCTGCCTTTTCTCCTGACCGACTGACTGCCCCTGGGTCTCCGAGGACGGGTTTTTCCAGAATCTGTCCACATCCTCGGGATGTTCGTGTTCTGCGTACTCATATGCGTGGAACGTAACACCACATTGAAGGCCCTGGTGTTGAGTTTAAGGTTTGTCTGATGTCATGGTAGTCATGTGAATGTACATGCAAGTGATGCAAAAGTCATTATAATTTTGATTTGTTTAGTACACTATAATATTGACAGTAATTCAAGTACAGAATTACTCTACTAAAATGTGAGACTTTTCAATTCATCTTGTCGGGTGGAATCTATTATTTTACCCAGGAAAATGAAAGTAGAGCCTGATCTCAGACATCTCAGCTTAGAGCAGGACAAGTTTTGGCAAGGTTCCATTGTTAGAAATCCATGTGAATGAAGTTTATTCAGGCTTTGCTACAGCTGTACATTGTTTTTATATTTTGATATGTGTCCCAAGTATGTTACAGCGCTTGTCAACCGAAAGCTTCAGAATATAGTTCAAAACCACTTAAACATAGCATTGTTAAACGTATTTTAGTATTTAAACAGTAGATATAGGCATATTTTTATGGCCTAAAAATTTTTCATCTGTTCGGATTTCCTAGCTGAAAGTCTAGTGATACGAAAATTATAGGGATTAAAACTTACCTTTTCGAAAATGTCAGCCAGAATAAAGGCTCCCGAAAATTCTAGGTGACCTTTTTAGGGTAAAAATCCGTTAAAAAAGGGCAATTGTACCATTTTTTAGATGTTCGAAAATTCTAGGAGAGGCAAGCAAGCAAGAAATTTTACAACAAAGGTTCCGAAAATTCTAGATCTCAAATTGTCTTCTGAACAGATAATTATTTTCCGAAAACTGACGTTGGGTGTCCCTGAATTATATGAAAGAAAGCGGTTTTCACCAATCACATTTCTAGGTAAACCCACATGTAACAAGCCCGCACTTCCAAGCCAACGGTTACTACGAGTATTTTTTTGTTATTCATTTAGACAATCAATTTTTTATTCTTACAACACACTTCTGAGTTCACAACATCCTTACTACTTAAATGTTTTTAAGACATTTGATAGCACAAGGAGTGTCATGTCAGCATTGATTTTTTCAGTTGCTATTTGTGTAATTGTAGTACGATTGTATTTTTTGTTATTCAGTTATGGTTGTATTTCATATTCACTAATCAAAATCTTCCAGCCCTTTTTGTGCTTTCTAATTCTCTTTGCTGTCAGAGCCACAGACCAGCATCGCTAATGTTCCGATCTTATGACAAAAAAATATCACCTTTCTGGAAAGGTGTTTATAATAACTTTGTGTCTGTTATATTTTTAAGCTCCCTGAATGCACAGTGCCAGGAAAGATTATCCCATGTTTACTTGAGCATCGTCGGAATTTAACTGTACCCTCCTGCAAGCATATGATGACAAGAATGCAAGCCATTTTTTTCAGCGATTATCGTCTTATTGAGAACTTCTTAGATGATTGTTCCACAGATGTGAACAAATTTTCTTGTGGCCGACTTCAAACAGAAGAAGATGAAGAGGTTTGTTTTTATTATTGTCTAGCCTGCATTATGGATTGAAAGTAAACAAACCCTGGTTAGTATTGTCTGGGAAGCATGGTGCCAATGTCCTTGTTCTGGACTGCCAATGCACTCAACGAGTCATCAAAATTGCATTTCAAATTTCCCTTAATCCTGATTGCAATTTGACTATAGCTTTTTTAAAGTTCCAATCATGGAGCATTACTCAAATCCTGGTATAGAGATGGTGGCCCAGAACTAGGATGTCAGTGCTTTTTCAAAGATGGAATTACCTTCTTTATTCGAATAAGCGCCCAACCTCGAATTAGCGCCCACCTCGAATAAGCACCCATCCTGAAGGCAGAAAAAGTTAATAAGCGCCCAGCCTCGAATAAGCGCCCACCCCACCACACCTTTCTCCCACTCCCACTCAAACTCAAATTAGCGACCACCCCTAAAATTGAATAAATACTAATAAGCTTTAAGAGAATTCCTCGAAGACGGAGTTTTCTTCAAATTATTTTACAGGAACCTTGCTTTGTTACATCTTCACGTTCTGTTATTACCATTTATTGTTTTCTTGGAAAATACACATACTACACTTGCTGAAAATGTTGAAAATTTAATAAGCGCCCAGCCTCGAATAAGCGCCCACCTCGAATAAGCGCCCACTCTCAAGGTCCAAAAATTTAATAAGTGCCCGGGGCGGTTAATTGAATAAATACGGTAACCAGAAGTTTAGTTCTGTCTGTGGTGCAGACTAATGATTGTCTTGTGTTTATGTTGTGGTTCAATTCCACTGTTGGATTGAATTTTGTTTTACTTTTCACTGATAATGAGTTTGAAAGAAGGATAATTATTTTAAACCTGGAATATAATTGAACATAACACATACATTGTAAATTGTGACACCTGATTAAAATAATGATTGTCAGGAACAAAAAGCGGTTTAATATGGAGGCAATTATTATTTATTATGAAGAGAAATGAAGAGAAAATAATAATTTATTGTGAAGAAGAATTATTATTAAAAAAAAACATTTTTTGTAGCTGATCTATCTTATCTTATTTTCCAGTTATAAAGGAGTTAATGTTTTGTGAATTTAAAACAATGCAGTAATTAATCCTGTAATCAGTATGATGTATGCTAATCACGCTTTTAGACAGACATTGAAAACTGGCCATCCAGAAGGCATGTTTTCCCATAAAATTATAAGAGATGAAGTGAATATTATTTTCCTTGCCTTTTTTCCAAAATTGGCATCCATAGGACAGCTGGACACCCTTCTTGCTAAAACGTACTTGATGCTAATTAAGTTTAAATCTTTATTCCTTTTTTAGGATATCCACTCTCAAAATGAAGTACTAGAATGCCTTGAAGAACACCAAGAAGAATTATCACAGCAATGTCAGAAGCAAATATACAGACTGGCTGAACTTTCATCAGACGACTATCACTTAGATCGTCCTCTGTTTTATGCTTGTAAAGATGACAGGGAGAGATTCTGTGAACAGGTTCCGTCTGGGGAAGGACGAGTGTACAAGTGTTTGAAGAAACACAAGGATGAAGAAACAATGAGTGACGAGGTTAGGATCGACTGTTCTGACTTACTGACTGCTTTAACACTGATGTTATGTTTGTATGTTTTAATTCAATTGATAAATGTCTTTTTACATGTTCATTCGCCTATCATGTATGATACATTGTAATATTGTATATGTTGTATCTAGTAGAACCAAATGTTTGAAAAAATTTGTTTGCTTTTGATTCAAACTTGGGTTTCCAAAACAAAGGATAATGAAATATAAACTGGTGAATTGTACACTGTATGTGACAGTATGCATCATTGTCACTGAAGTGCATTTATATGAAGACTTTGTTGTTACTTGTAGGTGGCCTACATGCAGATGTTTCCTATTTTCATTGTTGCACGGAGAAAGGGCCGACCTTTTCCGTGTGCCAAAAGAGTAAATAGAAGATATCTGCATGTGATGTGGGCAGTTGTGTAGGCTACAAATTATGTTACTTTGTATGCTTGCATGCTCATTGCATCACTTACATGTACACTGTATAATGTGCATTGCATTGGCAATGCCATGACAATTATTGCAAGGCATAATTTTTTTTATAAACACAAGTTAAAAACAATGCAGGCAGGAAAGAATGACGTTTCAGTGTCATCTTGACGCCATTTCCAAGTTCAAAATGCTTGCTGATAAACTGTCAAAAAGGTTTTTTCTGGCTGACGATTAGCATAATATGAAATATGCAAAAGTCACGCAAAAAGTTTTCCCCGAATTGAGTCTGATTGAACATGTAAAGAAGATGTTAGTTCCCTAATTAGCAACATTTCGTGCACTAAACAATCAAACTTGTCATTGCACTTCTTAAGGATAGAGAACTGTTTCTCGAGATCTTTTGGGACAGTAGAGTGTTTGTCCTTATAATGTTTGCCAATGGAAGAAGAAATATTCTTTTGTTCACTCACACACTGATGTAAGTGCCTCAGTGTATAACCCACATAACTTGCATCACACAGGTCACATTGAAAAGAATAAACTACACACTGTTGGTTCACAAAAGGCGGCTTTTTCCTATGAACTTATTATCTTAAAGTTTCTTATGAACTTATTATCTTAATTATCATAAAGTTTGTGGCCATTTCCTGAGTTTTATGTACAGTATAATTTATTGCAGTAATTAGTATTTGTATATATGATATATATTTGTATAGTATTTGCTTTCACTTTTTCTCTGAAGTTTGTTAGGTTCTGTTAGGGTTAAATTCGGACAAGCAACATTAGGCCCTTAACCCTTTAAGCCCCCGTATCCACATACAAATTCTCCAAACTGATCTCCATACATTTCCTTCAAGAATTAGTTGAGAGAATTTAATAAAACATCAAGGCATTTTCTCTTTAGTGATCATATTCTTACTCATATTCTTACAGCCTCATCTCTTGACAATGTATGGACATTGTTAGAAGAAAATTGCTGTTGGTCACTATTGGGGCTTAAAGGGTTAATCAGGAACATAGGACTGGATGAAATGGTGACAATTGACATTAAGATTGTTTAAATATGGACATGAACATGGCCTACATATACTCCTCAAAATGCGAAACAACCATATTTAAAATTCAATTTAGGAACATACACTGTACATACCCCTTTTCCCCCCTAAAAGGGCCTTGTTTGTGCGTGTTTCATTAATAACAATGCTGTATGTTATGTTGCTTATTTCTTCTAGTGTAGGGATAAGTTAACTGAGCGGCAGAAATTGGAGGCTAGAGACCCTAAGGTAAGCTTTTGCATATTATTTTATTATTTATACACATTGTAATGAATAACAATTTTTTATTAAGATTTGCTTTTTGTTAATAAATTATAAGTTTGAAACTTTGAGATTTCTTACCTTCCTCAGGTGAAAAGTTAAACTTTTTAATTTAACAAAGTTAGTTGTCCCTCAAGCAATCTTTTAAATTAATAATTTATGCTTTGTGCATTTTCTAGATATGCCACTTTCCAGAGTAAACAAATCCTTGAAGTGATGTAGACATTAATAATTTGCGATGTGACACCGATAAGTGAAGTGACATTAATATTTGTCTCGTTTTACTCTTTCCACAAGGCCAACTATCCTCTGATGAAAAACTGCCTAGAGTTCTACCACCAGTATAAAGACAAATATGAGTGTGAGAAAGGCAAAACAAAACATGGAGCCTTAGCAAACATTCTTCTGTGCTTGGAGAAAGCTGTAGAAGATGGTAATTAAGATGTTACCATATTTTGTTTTGTTATAAGGTGGAGCATCGTTTAAACCAAATTTTGCTTGTCCAAAATCTGGGTGTGTCTTATAGCCAACTATTTTCGTGAAATGAAATGCAAGAATGTCCTATTTTATTACTTTATACTGGTTAAAAAAAAAAAGATAAATACAAAGCTTAGAGTATTGGTTATTGACATTACTCGACTTGGTTGTTCTGAAAAGAACCAGGTACCTGTAGGTTCTGAAAAGAACCAGGGTGGCTCTAAAAAGAGCCACTACTGCTGGTACTTTTATTCTTCTTCTTTGCCTTCGCTGTTGGTCTCAAATTCATTGTCGACAACCTCCTCTGCATCTTCCTTTTCATTCTCTTCGTCTTAAACTGCGTCGTCTTCTGGCTGTCACCAAATTGTACCACCATCACGTCATTTCCATTGTACTCTTATCGGCCATAACTGTTGACCAATCAGCAGATGAGAAATTTCTTAGTTATTGTAAAATGGTATATTGGAAACTGAAATATTAGAGAGTTCTTAGAACGTTCATTTCAGTCAATCAAAAGCTGCAATAATTAAGATTTAGAACTACAGCTGTAGAACATACACGGTGGGAGCATGTGATCTGGTTGCTTAATAAATGTGTATAATAATTTTCTTTTTTGCCATGTTTAGATCAGAAAGTGAGTGGTAAATGCCAGGCAGAAATGTTTGATCTAAGGCAGCAACTTATGGATGATTATTCTATCAATCCTGAGATTGTGGCTAAATGTGATGTGGAAATTGAGAAACACTGTCGTAAGGGACAAGAGAAAGGTGGAAAAACCATCGACTGTTTAATGAGCCTTGCTGAGGAAAATGAAGGCGACAATAATGCGATTAGAGCAGAATGTGTTGAGGCTGTAAGTCAATAAGTACATGATTTTTAAACAATTAAAAATAGTGTTATTAAAATGTAACATTGCTTACTTCTAGATGGCTTTTTGCTCTATGGAGAAAATTGAAAATGGTCATTAGTCAAAGTCATAGTCATTCATGCACAGGTTTCTATTCATTATTTTGTGCGAGCATTCCGACTGTTTATTTTCTCTGAAGAGCACTGTCTCCTAATAGTAATGAAAGCCATTGTTGGGTGTCAGTCATATTTACTGGGTGGAAGATGAATGTGGTTGACACGTTGGACCAGGTGTGGAAGTTTAAAACATGGCTATTTTTTGTGTCATTTACATGTACTTTGCAAGGATAGTTGCTTTATTTTCTCTCTTTGCCGAGCTGTATTACGTTTATGAGTATGGTCATTAACAATGCTCATACATTGTAGGCGTATGGGCAATTTTTAGCCCGGGGGGGAGGTAAAGCATTTACCCAAAAAATTCTCGCAAGTTGCCCAAATTTTTACGAAACAATCGAAAAGAAACGACGGTCATACGATGCAACAACATAGGCATCCGATGAATTGAGAATATTCTTACACATGAATACATCGCACGAGCTCGTAAAACAGTCGTTAAAAGAAATAGTTGTCTTAGATATCAATGATACAATCCATGTCATTGTTGACTACAGAGTTGGCATATACCCTTTCAGTGTTAATAAGTGCGATGTTACTGAACACGTTGTTGCTCCATGGTGCTGCGGTGCGCAACGTACTGAATGACCATTCTGCGCAGAATTCAATACAATGTAGAAGGTATCACTCCAAGGATATGTACCACGTTAGAAAACACTGGAGACACATCAAATAGATCATTCTCGTGCATTGTCTCCACGGCATTTCTGGAACAGTCATGTAGCCTAATCCGCGCACACACCGAAAACTAGCGTACATTTTCTGCTCGGCTTCGAAAATCTCGCCGTCGACTTTGTTTCACTGTGACAGATGTTTACGATGATTTCCGCTAAACCTTAGCTCAAGCTCGGTGGACGCATAGGAAATGTTAATACGGTGGTTAGCCTGCGCCACACACGAAACTAAACTCTGAAGGGCCTCTGCTAGCGGGCCTCTGCTAGCCTGTTCCAGGCATCCAGATAGTAGAGCGCGGGAGGAAAATTCACGTATTCCCGGTGTACAATTTAACTCCCTCCCCACCATCTGACCGCCGCGCTCTACTGTCTGAACACCCGGAACACGCTGGGCCTCAACTTGTGTACCAGGATGTGAGTAAACGTTATGATTAGCCTTTTAAAAAGCCCATTGTCGATTTGCCAATCAGGATGAAAAGAAATTTGAAACGCGCATCTGGCAATTCGTTGAGTCCGTTGGGGGAAAAGAACGGGGATATCGTCTCTGCTTCGCAGACCTTACTAACGGAGGTTAAATTACGTTTGTGAGGCAGGCTATACGGTGGTGCGATTGCGGTGTCAGCTGCGTTCGTCTCTGTGCGTGTTCACCTACAGGGCTTGAAGGTAGCGCGATGGCGAGAATTGGTGAGCCACTTATTCATTTTCAGACTTATTGCTGATGCTATCTGCCATACAATGTTGAAACTTTCTTCACTCCGACACTAGAGTCTGAATGGTCATGTCAGCATTTCTACGAGCGGAGATGATTCTAGAAAGTTATGCGGAAGTTGATTCCAATCAATTCATGACTGGAAATGCCCCACGGCAGCTAGTGCAGTGCAGTGCATTACTCAACAGTAAAAAACTACAAATATGTAAATCAACATATAATACCCTTCCCTGATAACCAGAAATTTATCACGTGCCGAGTAAGCAACTACTGTCTCGTGTTAATTTAACTGGATTTACCACGCCAACTGCAGGTTAAAATAGGAAATATCTATCTCTTCGAAATAATAAAAG